>NC_064621.1:334046520-334348574 GCF_023898315.1 Schistocerca nitens
AAGCCTGTAATTTTGTTTACTGACAATAAAACTTATTTCGAACATTTTAGCAGTGTGCTTTGTATACTCGCTATTGTGTTCTATGATATGTGTAAACTTGCTCCCGTAGATGTGTGAACTTGCCCCGTACCCAAGGGATGTTTAAGCACTCAACTTGAGACTATATAAAATTATTTTGCACTCTTAAATGTGATGTTGATTTAGCAGTATATACACCAAGCTACACTTTAATACTCGTATTACAAGACTAAACGATTTTTAACACAATAAATCTAATCAAAAATTTAAAAAAAACTCCAAAATAAATCCGCGCCATTGTGCTCCGATCTCCGCTATCTGTTTGCGTTAAGTGCCTTGGTGGAAAATTATAAGCGAAGATGTGAAATTTTCAAATTTAACGATTTGTTTGCTGTTCAAATGGCTCTGAGCACTATGGGACTTAACATCTGAGGTCATCAGTCCCCTAGAACTTAAAACTACTTAAACCTAACTAACCTAAGGACATCACACACATCCATGCCCGAGGCAGGATTCGAACCTGCGACCGTAGCGGTCGCGCGGTTCCAGACTGAAGCGCCTAGAACCGCTCGGCCATTCCGGCCGGCGTTTCGTTTGCTGTGAAACATTCAAATGCAGCTAGACATATTTTTGATAGCTTTATCTGAATAAAATACTACATTCAAACATTCGTTCAAAACTTCCTGTTCAAATACAGCTATGACATCGTGTGACAATGTCTTGTTCAAGTAGTTGGATAACCATATCAAGGGCAGCGACTCTTTTTGCCTGGAAATCCTCTTCTGTCTCTGAAAATGTCTCGAATAAACAAGACTTTCAACTTAGCAAGCGCTGTCAGACCGTTAACGAAGATCCGAGCATATGCAACAGGTTTTCATACATTGTGGCTCGAAGACATTTTATGCAACAGAAGCCAGTACGTCTTTCTGGACAGAGAAAATTCATCAGCGACAAAGGTATAGTAGGGATGCCCAGGAAATTGTGATAGGACGACCCTTGTTCTGTGTACACATAAAGTATCTGATGTACGGGGTAACCTGCAGTCTCCGACTGTTTGCTGGTAATGATGTAGTGTACGAGAAAGTTTCATCGCTGGGTGACTGTAAGAGGATACAGAATAGTCGGTTGTAGGATACGCGAGTGGTCGACTTAGGTGCACTGGGAGAATTTTAAGTGAGTCTAGCCCATCTGTAAAGGAGATCGCGTACAGAACATTTGTGCGAAACTTCTTGGTATTGCACGAATGTTTGGGTTCACCGCCAAGACAGATTACTGGAGGACATCGAAGCAATTCAGAGGCGTGCTCGTAGATTTGTTACCGGTAGGTTTGATCAACATGAGTGTGTTACGGAAATGGTCAGTGAACTCAAATGGAAATCCCTAGAGGGAATAACACATTCCTTTCGCGAAACACGATTGAGGATGTTTAGAGAATCAGCGTTTGGGACGCATTAAAAAGTTATTCTTCTGCCTTAAACGTACACCTCGCGCAAGGACCACGAGGGCACGCTAAGAAAAATCAGGGCTCTGATGGAGACATATAGACAATCCCTTTTCCATCACTCCATTTGCGACTGGGACAGGAAAGGGAATAACCAGATATCGTCCAACATCCCCCGATGGTTTGTGGAGTATGTTCGTAGACGTAGATGAAGATTAGGTGGCCGAGCGGTGTGGCCGTGCGGTTTGAGGTGTCATGTCACGGACTGGGCGGACCCCCTTCGAGTCCTCCCTTGGGCATGGGTGTGTGTGTTGTTCTTAGCATAAGTTAGTTTAAGTAGTGTGTCAGTCTAGGGACCGATGGCCTAAGCAGTTTAGTCAGACATATTTGAACATTTCAACATGAAGATTACGTGAATAAATTGCTCACGAAACCGCACTTCTCCTAGCCGTTAGGCTTTCGAGCAATGCCTTCTCAAGCAAGATGTGCAGAGTAAGCTGAGACTTTGTCCTGTTGAAACCATACAAGTGCGCTAAGTTTCAGTTTGATGCCTTCTCGTGATGACTGGGTGTTGTGTGACGTCCTTAGGTTAGTTCGGTTTAAGTAGTTCTAAGTTCTAGGGGACTGATGACCATAGATGTTAAGTCCCATAGTGCTCAGAGCCATTTGAACCATTTTTTGATGCCTTCTAACAACATGGAGAGTACGTCTCTGAGAAACGCAGTGTACACAACATATATAATGGCCTGATTATCAATCGATGTCTGCGCTTATGCACAAGTTCGCCTCAAATCTGTGTTGATGGATCGATTCGTATGATATCGTATTTCACTTGCAGGGTTACCCCATAAAACGATTGAAATGGTAACTTCCAGTTCATTGTTCCCAGACCGAAGTTCTTTGTCTCAATCTGACTCCTTTGCCCTTCTCCATCATCCCTGGAAGTTTATAATAATCATCAGGGCGAGATCCATTATATCACAAAATCATATACGCTTTAAAGGCACTCTAGTTTCACACGCAGGAACGACTGATAAATATAGTAACCTAACTTAGCTAAGGAACGCACTGCAGCGATTCTCAACAATATCGAGTACAGAAAGAGCGCAAGGTGATTCTGTACAGAAATTGGAACATATCATGATTTCTCGGAGATACATCAGTCTCCACATTTTCGACTTTGAATCGTTCTTTCACATGGTATTTCTACGGCTTGCGTAGATATCGCTTTCATATATGCCAAGGGCAAATCTGAGTTGTTCATTGCCTCGATTCAGATCTTCAGTTCTCTTTTTAAAATCCTATATTTCCTACTTGATAGGGCAGGATGAATTCTTGTGAAATAAGTAACAGCTTTCCCCAGAGTCAGGAATGAAGGTCCATTTTATGTTCGCTTTCTATGAGTTACCTGATGACCACACTGTAATTGTTGCCAACAGTACTTTAACTTTATAAAATCTTTAGTTTATCTGTACAATGTTTTGCCCGTTCATATTATGTTCAGCTTCGATTTGTCCAGTCAAGCTCTTTGAACCATTCTCCTTGTGCCTCCTCCACATAGTCCTGACTTGACCCCATCCGATTCTCCTCTGTTTCCAAACCTTGAACGCCGAGAACTCCACTGTGGTAGTGATGAAGCGGTACAAGCACAGGTGAGGTCGTGGCTCCGTGAACAGTGTAAAACCGACTGCTGTGGTGATGTCAACAAACTGGTCTCTCATTGGGAGAAATGTGTTCGGTACCAGGATGACTATGTTGAGAAATAAACATACCGACGTGCGGAACAAAAATGTAGAATGTTAATTCCGATTCTTTTATTTAAAAAGCTTTTTAAGAATGTTCACATAAAAAGTTTGGTAGCATTATTTTCCAACACGCCCTCGTATTGAATCAAAAAAGTTAAATATTAGTTCCAGTAGAACAATGAAGCTTGCTATTGCTTTATTGCTTATCCAGATTAATATACCACGGTATAACTGTCGACGGTACCTTAGTAACTTTTCAAATAATAATGTGTTCCGCTAACGGATGCTGGTGACTAAGAATGACAATAGTATTTTTTCTACTGATTTCATGTGTAATTACGCATATCATCCAGTAACAAATTGAATAATTACTGACAATTGTCGTACCGAACGACAGGAAACTTCCAAACTCGTATTTCATAAATCGACAAACTGCACAGGCCACTGCGTTGCCAATCACTGCACGCAACCATTCGGGGCGAAACCGTACGATGCTCTCCTTGCATTCTGACGCGTTATAGCTAGAGCTTTGACGCTGCTGAATACATTAGCAAGGCCGCGCATCTGCAGGAAAAAAGGTGCAACCATGTCCGAGAGTTCATGAGAACCAGCGATGCGTAAGGGGTGCGATGTACTACGTCACACCACTGCCGGTGGTAGTACCGCTTGCAACCATGATGCTAATGTCTTGAAATTTTGTGTGCTGAGCTGGAACAATGCCAGTCAAGTGGTGATTCACTTAGCTGCTTTTGTCGCGTGTGTTTTTTGTGGTATTGTTCTATAGTTCCTGTAGCGTGTGCCACGTGCGACGTGCCTCTCTGACACAGTGAGCACCAAAAATATGTTCCTCAGTTTTCACTTTTCTTGTAAATATTGATATGTATCACCATGTAGAAGACTTGGAAAGTGCTAAAGTTGCCACTGCCGCGTGACCTGAGAGTTTTCTGTACCTGCGTATTCACTTCATCACGCCAGTAACTAGTGCTGTGTCTCCCAACGCCTTCCAATTTTGATTAGTTAACTGGGATTACCACTGCGTTAGTGCATGTCCCATTAACCTTCCTGCTAGAGTGGCATGTTTTCTTTACCTAATTTCTTTTCATTTCACTTTCGATCTGTCAATCTAGTTTTTGATTTAAATATGTGGGACAGTATTAACGTATCTTTAGATTAATCTTGCCAGCGGTCTTGCCTCAATGGTTACACCAGATCCCGTCAAATCAACGAAGCGAAGTGCCTGTCAGGCTTGGTTAGCCCTTGGATGGTGACCGTCCAGCTCTGCCGAGTGCTGTTAGCAAGAGGGGTGTACTCAGCCCTTGCGAGGCCAATAGAGGAGCTACTTGATGGAGAAGTAGTTGCTCCGCGCACGAAAACTGACAACGGCAGGGAGAGCGGTGTGCTGATCACATGCCCCTCCATATCTGCATCGAATGACGCATAAGACTGAGGATGATACGGCGGTCGGCGGTGCCACTGGCTTTCCGAGGCCTGTTCTGGCGGAGTTTAACGTATAGACAAACGTTTCTACCGTTCACTATAACTGGGGCAAGGACGGAAACTGATTTTACGAGGTGTGTTTATGGACGGCTTAGAACAATATGCACAATAAAGCTAACGCTGTTTGCGGTGTGTGCCAACAGTGAGATCACACTATTGCATCCTAGCACAAACTATTGCTGTGGTGGTGTGGGTGGAGTGCGGGGGGTGGGGTGGGGGGGGGGGGGAAGGGGGGGGAGGAGTCGTCGCCTCTTCCCTCGCAGTCCAAGCGGCACATTGAAATCAACATTGTTTTAACTATGCCTGCTACAATGCAGAATAGCTGCAGCGTGCTATACTGTTTACTAAGGTTGGAAACGGTCGGAAACAATCCGTACCAGCCCGAAATCATGCAACTTCCACCGATTCCTCCACTTCCAGAAACATGTCAAGTTATATTTTGCATATGCTATTCACACAAGACGTGTGTCACATTAATGTGATGCGTCACATAATGCAATAGAGGTAGATCACTGTAATATGATCTTTTCTGGCAATATATATGTATGAATCTTGAATAGCGGCCAGTTTAATTTTTTACTATTGAATGGGATAATAAAGTTTTCTTAGTTTTGTAATACATAATATAACCGAAGCTACTTTGTTGTGCACAGTGTACATTCAAAGTCTTCTTTGGATGGGTTGATCACTGTATACCATCTCAATGACCTATGGACAGTTTGTCACGGATACTAACTTCTGTATGTTACTGCCTCCTGTAACTACAACGCAATCGTGAAATCTTAGTTTGAGACGGTCCTAGAGAAGTCAAATCTCACCTTGATATTTCGCTTGTTGCTGCAACTGGTTACGGGACGCTACCATAATTAAGAGTTCAACAGGCTATGTCTCATTATCTGTCACATTCGGTCAGAGTACTTGCATGTATTGCTCATATTGGCCAGAAGAATTTAGGACCATTTTAGAGCGAACTGCCAGTGCCCTGTTAGAAGAGTAAGAGAATCAGTTGGAAGATCTCCTGGATCTATTCAAGTGTTCAGTAGTTCCTCAGCAATGACCAGATACTAACGCTGTTTGTAGTTTATGGCTTCTCAGATCATGATGGATGTCTAGAATTCTCCTTTTATGTCGCTGCCTGATACAGCACAGTAATATCCGAATTCCTTATTGACGTCTCATATGTAAGTTAATATCGTCGATGGTAAGGCAAAATCTGCACTCATTCATCTATTTAGGTCTTTCGCTAGACCGTCGACGACGAACCGCACGCACGTTGCAGAAATGTTGACTCGTTTCCAGAAAACGGTCCCTGATGGTCTCTGGAGCATGCAGCTTGACTGCTACATACTGCATATGCTACTAATGGTTGATTTCATGTTCGTCTATGGGTCTATGGAATAGATGAAGTCGTCCAGCACAAAAGACTTTGCATTAGATTTAAAACTTGTTTCGCTATCTCTGAGACATTTTAACACATTGAGCTAACGATCACAGCTTTTTGTGCCCGCATAGTGCACCCCGTTCTGAGATACCACTAGATGTTCTGTGACTTTACCACTCGCTGAGCACGAATTACTAATTTTTTAAAAATATTCTTAGTAATTTCCTCCGGTGCTGTCTCTCAAACTGTACGATATGTCAGTGGCATCTATATCCTGGACGACCTGCGTATAGATCTCACTTAGACTGCTGACAACAACAATGCTACAGTAAACGGTACTTCGCGTTCGACGTGTTCGGAAGTTATTTAGCCTCCCAGGCGCTCGTTGCTAGTTGTGTTGTTGTGGTCTTTGAGGTTTGTTGCAGCTTTCCACGTTAGTCTATGCTGTGCAAGCCTCTTCATATCTGCATAACAACCGCAACATACATCAATTTGAACCTGCTTACTGTCTTCCCCCCCCCCCCCCCACCCCCCTCCCGCACACACACTTCGTTATCAAATTGACGACTTGTTGCTACTTCAGAATATGTCCTATCAATCGAGTCCTTCTTGTAGTTGTAGCATAGGATTTAGGTGGAGCAGTCTTTGGGCAAGGGTTTGAGTGGGCGTGGGCTCAATTTAACAACTAATTTATTAAACATAAAGTTTTATTGACAAATAGTAATAATTAAACAAAAGTTAATTTGCAGCCCAATATATAGGTGTTCAACAAAACTGGGCTCAAACAAGAAATACTTTCGGCACAATAAAACATAATTCAGTGAAAGAGAATTAAAATCATACCATCAAAATAATAACGACAATGTTTATCCCGTGCCCATAGGCATGTATCTCAGTCGAGTCTTGTGTACAATAAAACATATAAATGAATCACTCTCGGAGAGCAAAATAGCAAGGGAACTTTCTTGTACAAATGGTATCAACAGATTAATATTTACTGAGTAATTAGAGCAAGATTATCTTCCCTACAACAAAAGCTACAAATCAGCTACACTCATGGCATGTAATTAACGAAATCAAAATTACACTCGCCCTTAGAGAACACTTTCAGACACCCTATGACTTTCTCTTTCCAAGCATTGATCCCGACTTGTGGGGTCTGCTGTTTTGCTACATCTCCTCCATTTCTCCCTGTCGTTGACATCTTCTGGTCTTAAGCGAACAACGTGCATGTCTCCCCTGTCGTTGTCGGTCCATCTCTTTGCCGGTCTTCATGGTGGTCTTGTTCCTCCTTGGTTGATGTGTAGCGCTGCTTTTGCGACTGAGTTGTCTTGCTTTCTCATGACGTAGCCGTACCAGGGGAGAGGGACTTCCCTCACTTTGTCGATGATCCGCGCGACACCAAACCTTTGTCGGACGTCTGTATTTTTTACGAGGTCACATCGTGTCTGTCCCATGGACCATCTAAGCATCTTCATCTCCATGGTGTGTAATATCTGCTCCTGTTGTTTTGTCATAGAGCGACACTCAGTCTCATACACTGCTGCTGGGCATGCCATGGTCTTATATACTTTTGCTTTTAGATACTGAGGCTTTTTTTTGTGTGTGTGTGTGTGTGTGTGCAGAGGACTCCAGTGACCTGTCTCCACGTGAGCCAAGCTGCATTCACTCTCATCCGAGTATCAAGAGTTGTGTCGCAGCCTGAGGTGACCACAGACCCTAGGTACTTAAAATGCATGGTCTTCTGCAGGTCTTCTTCACCGATATTCATGGTGCCTCTGATTTGGGAGCCACATTCTAGGTACTCTGTCTTCTGTACATTGAGGTCCAGTACATTTTCAGCCAGTCTGTCCTTCCACCTTTGACCCTGGTGCTGGAGTTCAGGGCGGGCTTGGTCGGCAAGTACCACATCATCTGCATAAAGAAGGGTCCAGGGATGTGAAGTCTGTATGTCAGCTGTTGCCGTATCCATGCAATGGATGAATAGCAATAGTGAAAAGGCGGAATCCTGATGAACACCCACAGTGATATCGAAGGGCGGAGAAATTCTAGCAGGACTCCGAACAACACTAGTGGAATTACGGTACAAAAGTCGCACCCAGCTTACATACTCTTGGCTCTGAGCACTATGGGACTTAACATCGGAGGTCATCAGTCCCCTAGAACTTAGAACTACTTAAACCTAAGGACATCACAAACATCCATGCCCGAGGCAGGATTCGAACCTCCGACCATAGCAGTCTCGCGGTTCCGGACTGGAGCACCTACAACCGCTCGGGCACCGCGGCCTGCTGTAAGTCTATGGATTGATGATCTCAGCAGTTTGGTCCCTTAGGAATTCACACACATTTGAACATTTGAACAAAACACAACGTCTACTCCAGTGGTCTCTTTCAGAGTTAGGTCTTTTACTACTCTGTCAAATTGTTCTAGAAATATCAGTACTACGTCAGTTACGTTCAATTACTAGCACGAACTGAGTCGGACGACGCTGTCTTAAGCATTGACTGATCAAGTCCGATGCCCGAAACAACAGGATGCTGTTCTAGCAAGTCGCAGTTGTGATGCAAGCGACTTCATTTTAAACTCGTAATTCCGACTCGATCCACAAATTACTAACTTTATTTGGCTCTGTCAGTGTCGCATGAGAATAGGGATGTTCAAAATCTCATCTGTCACTAGTGAATTATTCTTTGGAAAATATTCTTAGTTTTGTGTTTAATTAATGTTAATGCTTGTTAGGTTATTATAAGGGCAGACGAATGAAAACAAGGCAGATGGAAAGAAGGTAAATAGGACTAAAATGTTTATAATTTCAAAACTAATCGCGATAGCAGCTAAAACAATTATCCCACTGTGAGATAGTCAATGCCTTCATGAAAAATACAATGACTTGAAAAGAAAAGTCGCAGCACAAGAAGCCGTTATGCGACATAAACGAAAGTTGACAGACATGTTTCTACATGTGACACATGGAAAAATACACTGACGGAAAAAAAATGCAGCACCAAGCAGGCGCTGTACGACATAAACGAAGGTTGGTAGAATTGTTTGTACACCTGAAAGATGATGTCTATTCAAGTATTGCGCGAGTTGCATAATAGTGGGGATAGTAGCGCCACTAAGAGGGTGCATGTCAGGTTCTTTTAAATGCACGCTTCAATTTACACATTTACACATATACAGCCTATAACAATATATATATATATATATATATATATATATATATATATATATATTGTTATAGGCTGTATATGTGTAAATGTAGCTGTTCCTTATCATGCCAAGATAAGTAAATATTCCTTTGGTGATGTTGACTGAACTGCCTCATATGCTACTGCCGATAAGGGTTTCCGGCTGTGCGAGCATTTACGACGTCGGCAATATTTCTACGGTAGGGTGCAGCCGGAGCCACGGCTAGGCGCCCTTTGTATGCGGAAGCGGAACAACAACGCCTCAGACGTACGAGCTGCAGCTGCCCGTGGCTGTAGCGTCCTGCAGCCTCTCTTTGCAGAAGATCGCAAAACAGGGAAGAAAGGGTTTAAGGTTACCGGAGAATGGCAAGGTGCGGCGAGCAGAGCGCAGGTGCGGGGGTCTCGAAGGGCAGCAGCAGGCAGCCACGCCAGATGTGTGCGAGGGGGTCAACAGCGGCGGGCAGCAGTATCTGCAGATGTCGCCGGCTACCTGGAGGAAACAGCCGGCGCGACGAATGGAGCGTCGCAGCCTCCGGGAGTCTCTCGCGCGTTCGAGGGTGTAATTGTTACGGAGCCCGCGACACAGCACCTCCTGTTGACTCCGACCGCAGCAGCCGGTCCGCATGCGCGTTGTGCGCCATCTCTGACTGGGAATCGAGGTGTGGGATTATCGGCGAGCCTTCGGAGCGGGCGCGTGCTCCGATACTTCCTTCGGGACGGGAGCCGTTCGGCAGCCTTTGTCAAAGTGGTTTCGCAAATTTTTATTAGTGCAGGAGGTAGACGTGTTGGGTCGAATGACTCACGGAGATTAAGGAACCTGGTCCGATGCTCCAGCAGCCTGATGCTCTCTTTGTATCGAAAAACTCACTCGCGAGGGCGCGCAGCGGTAACTATTGTATAGCTCACAGTTCTTTGACCTGAAACTTGCTTTCTTGTTCCTTTTTTCAAGCTGCTCCACTCGAATGTTTTCTTTACAAGATCGAGGAGTAAATACAGTGGAGAACGTCCGTGATGCTAGTTTTGTGCTGGCTAACGGTCGTAAATTGTTTCGCTCTGCGGCCGATCCATCTCGCAGCCATTGTTCGCGGTCCCAGGAACTACACACAGTCCTCCACCTCGTGTGAGGAGAAGAGCAGCGCGTGCTGCCGAATTTGGGCGGCCGCCTGCTGCGTTGCGCAGATGTCGGAGGCATTCCTCGGCAACCACAGAGGCGGCGGGCGCCATATGGCCAAGCGCCTCCGCGGGCCAGCCTCCAGCTGTCGCTGACCTCTTCCCGCCAGAACAGGGCCCTGGTGGTTTCTTCACTGCCATCGAAAACATGCCAGCCCGTTTTTCCTTTTCTTCAGCGGCACCGTTGTTCTAAGGACTCCACTTCTTTAACTGTTCCGGCAGGATGAAAACGGCCAAAAAGAGCTAGTTGGAGACTAGCGTGATTGCTGAAACACACTATTAATACAAAAAAAGACTCAAAACGAAGGATTTATCCCAACGACGCGGAAATCTGTAGGTGTGATGTATACAGGGTGTAAATTTTAAGTTGACAAACTAGAATAACTCGTGAAACAAGCTTCACACGAAAAAAATGTGTAGAATCCAAAGTAGATTATTTTCGAGAGGGACATCTGCTGGTGCTAAAATTAGCCCGCCACCCCAGCCCCCTGGAGCTGGGGCGGGAGGAAACTTTAAAATTTCAAATGGGAATCCCCTTTTTTTATTGCAGAATCAGATTCTACAAAAAGACTACGTACATTGTCTTAAACATTTGTTTCGATTCTTAGTAGTTGGCGCTGTAATTCAAGAAAAACCATCTTCTCATTTTTGCGTGAAAAATGGTTACGGATAAATATTTGGTTAGTTAGTTAGCTAGTCAGACCACGAAACAAACAAAACTTATCCGTATCTGCGGAAAAAATTAATACAGTATTTGGGTCAACATTTTTAATACTCTAATTCCTCTCTCTCAAACCCCACCCTGTGCGGAGAGAGGGAGGGTTTTAGTTTTAGCGAATTAAAATTTAGGAAGTAAATAAGTATTTTTTATTTATCCGTAACCATTTTCCACGCAGAAATGAGAATCAAAACAAACGTTTAAGACAAAACGTACGTAGTTTTTTATGTAGAATCTGATTCTGCAAAAAAAATGGGGATTCCCATTTGAAATTTTAAAGTTACCTCCCACCCCACCCCCAGGGGCTGGGGTGGCGCGTTAATTGTAGCACCAGTTGATGTCCCCCTCGAAAATAATCAACTCTGGATTTTACACATTTTTTTCGTGTGAAGCTTATTTTTCGAGTTATTCTGGTTTGTCAACTTAAAGTTTAGACCCTTTATATAAAGGTTAACAAATAATTATAATTCTAGAAAAATTGGGTGATTTATTCAAAAGAAAGAGCTTAACAAACTGAGCATGTCAGTAAAGCGTTGGTCTACCTCTGGCCCTTACGCAAGCAATTATTCGGCTTGTCATTGATGGACAGAGTTGCTAGAATTCCTCCTGAGGAACGTCGTGCCAAATTCTGTCCAATTGGCACGTTAGAGCGTCAGAATCCCGAGCTAGTTGGAGGGCCCTCCCACTAACACTCCAAAAATTCTCATCTGGGGCGAGATCGGGCGACCTAGCTGGCCAAGGTAGAGTTTTACAACCATGAACACAAGCAGTAGATACTTTCGTCGACTGCGAGCGTGCGTTCTGTCTCTGAAATGTAAGCCAAGGATGGCTAGTCTTTGAGGAGCTGGTTATCGGACCTCATCACTGAAGACAGTTCTTCTCCAGTCAATGAGATTCGAAACCGAAGACGTGTTTGGAGTCGCCCTGACTCCCGCCGACATACGGCCCGACAACCAGGAGTGATGGTCCGGGGTGTCACTTCTTTTCATAGAGGCACACTTTCGGCACAGCCGTTCGTCGACAATATTCTACTCTCCGTTTTGTTGCCCTTCATGGCAAGCCATCCTGGGCAACATAACGCCCGCCCGCACAGGGCGAGAGTTTCTACTGCTCATCTTCGTGCTTGCCAAACCCTGCCTCGGCCAGCAAGGTCGCTGGATCTCTCCCCAGTTGAGAATGTTTGGAGCATTATGGGTAGGGTCCTCCAACCGCCTCGTGATTCTGACGATCTAAAGCACCCATTGGACAGAATTTGGTACGATTCCGTCAGGAGCACATCCAAGAACTCTGTCAATTAATTTCAAGCTAGATAATTGCTATCATAATAATCAGAGGTTGACCAATGAGTTACTGACTTGCTCAATTTGTGAAGCTCATTCTCTTGAATGAACCATTCATCTTGCTCAATTTGTAAAGTTCTCTCTTATAAATAAATCACCCAATTTTTCTGAAATTTTAATCGTTTGCTTGTTTGTACATGTACACCACATCTGCCGATTTCCGTCCCATTCGGATTATTCCTTCGTGGTGCGTCGTTCTTTTGTCTTAGAGTGTAGTTCATCAGAGATAAAAATATGTTAGGGATGCTCCAGGAAAGTCTTACAGTACTGCTGTCGATCAATATAAAGGATGATACCGCGATAATTTTGTAAACTTCCAGGGATAACGGAGAAGGGTAACTGCATTAATTTGAGATTAGGTACCGAAGTTCGAAAACGACAAGATCGAAAGGCTTAGCTTTGCGTATGCGCTCAAACTAAGAGCTCCAGCTTCCGAATTACGCCACCTCCCGATAATTTCTCCTGTTGATCGACTAGTAACGACGACGTGACTTAGTGTCAGAGAGATCGAAAATCCTAAGTCTACGGTACAGTAATAATGAATTCCTTTTACCTGGACAAGTTTCACAAGTTGCTTCAATTGAGAACAGCTGTTCAAAACGGTGTCCATCAGCGTCAATGCAAGCATGGCTTCGTCGCAGGAAGCTCTGTCGGACTCATTCCAATATCCTCGGTGTCATTTGAGCAGTGTCGCAGGCAACTACAGTTCTTGCCAGACGATCCTCTTCTGTCTCGACAGGCGTCTCGTGCAGAAGACTTTTCACATGGCCCCACAAGTAGAAATCAAGTGGGCTGTGATCAGGTGAACGTCCTGGCCACGAAACGGAACCACCTCTACCTACCCATTTTTCAGGGAATGTCTGATCCCAGTTTTCACGTACCCTTAATCCAAAGAGGTGGAGCCCCATCATACTGGAACCACATCCTTTGATCACAAGTGCGGTAAGTTCCAGCAACTCCGTCAATCAATGCAAACCCGAATAATTGCTTGCATAATGGCCAAAGGTGGACCAAGGCGTTACTGATGGGCTCGGTTGGTGAAGCTCTATCTTTTGAATAAATCATTCAATTTTTCTAAAATTATAATGATTCGTTAATCTTTAACGACGTGTGATTGGAAAGATTTAAGAATGGATCCGCTACTGCTTACTGGTTTGGCAAGCAGGTAAGCAGAGTGTGGAGTGAGTCATTGCATTGTCCTTGAACGCCCTCTGACAGGAAATTGCATTTCCTTTATTCAGTTCGTTGTGGCAGCTAGTTGAGTGCGGGTTTGTTAGATCTTGTTGCCGGATTCTGTCTGTGTGAAATTGGACGTAAAAACGGAGCAAAGAGTTTGAGTGAAATTTTGTTTTAAAACCGTGAAATCAGCTTATGGGACTTAAGAACTATTAAAAACAGCTTTTGGAGATAATTGTATGAGCCAGTCAAATGTTTTGTCTGCTTCAACAGATTTAAAAAAGGCCACGAATCATTTGAAGATGAACGATGGTCCGGTCGTCCTTCCACCTCAAAAATGAATGAAAATGTTGTGAAACTTAGCGAATTAGTGCGCTCTGATCGTAGACTTACAATCAGGAAGATGGCGATGAACTCAAGTTTCTATGCAGTTCAGTCAATTTTAACTGAAGATCTGAATACGCGTCGAGTGTTCGCAAAATTCATTCCAAAAGTGTTATCAAGTGACCAGAGACAATACCGACTTCAAGTGTGCCAAGAACTGATTAATCGGACTAAAAATGACCCACATTTGTTAAATAGGGTAATTACAGGTGACGCATCGTGTGTACATGGATATGATCCTGAAACCAAAGTGCAGTCTTCGCAGTGGAAGACTCCAGGCTCACCACGACCGAAAAAAGCACGGCAAAGTGCGTCATGAATCTACCCCTGGAGGACAGACAATAAACAAGGAATACAAGAAAGGTGTCCTTGAGCGTTTGCGCGAAAAGGTGCGGAAGAAAAGGCCTGCTTTGTGGAAAGACAAGAGTTGGGTGCTACACCATGACAATGCTCCAGCTCATCGTGCTTTCTACATCGTTTAATTTTTGACCAAATTCACAATTCCATTGTATTCAGTGGTGCATTGGAACAATTCTCGCTTGTAACTTTCGATTCCGTCGCTTCCAAACCAGCGTCTCCTACTTCAAATTAATACATTTAACCTTCTCCATCATACCTGAATGTATCCTTATCACATAATTATCTTGTATACATAAAGTGATAGAGTGAGTAGCAATCTGCGACTGTCTGCTCATGACGCTGAAGAGTACAGGAAAGCCCGCATCTCGTGGTCGTGCGGTAGCGTTCTCGCTTCCCACGCCCGGGTTCCCGGGTTCGATTCCCGGCGGGGTCAGGGATTTTCTCTGCCTCGTGATGGCTGGGTGTTGTGTGCTGTCCTTAGGTTAGTTAGGTTTAAGTAGTTCTAAGTTCTAGGGGACTTATGACCACAGCAGTTGAGTCCCATAGTGCTCAGAGCCATTTGAACCATTTTTAGTACAGGAAAGTATCGTCGTTGAATGGCTGACAGTTTCCTCTTAATGTGGACAAAAGTAAATTAGTGCAGATGAGTAAGTAAAACGGTCCTCTAACGTTCGAATCCGTGCTAGTTGTGTGCTGCTTCACACAGTCACGTCGATTAAATATTTAAACGTAATGCTGCAAAGCTACATGAAACAGAACGATCACGTAAGGTCGGCTTTTTGGAAAGCGAGTGATAAGCTTTGGTTTGTTGCGAGAATTCTGCGAAAATATAGCTCATATATAAAGAAGGCAACGAACACAACACTTGGACGAACCAGTCTTAAGTACCGCTCAAGTGTTTGCGATCTCCATCAGGTGAGAGTAAAGAAAGACACTGAAGCAATTCAGAGGCGCGCTGCGAGGTTTTTTATCAGTGAGTTCGATCTGCTCACGGGTATTATGGAAATGTTCCGTGAACTCCAAGGCGTATCCCAGGAGGGAAGAAGACGATCGTTTCGAGAAACACTGTTGAGAAATTTTAGAGAATAGGCATTTACGACAGACTGTAACATCATTCTACTGCCATCAGCGTAAATCTTGTATAAAGAGCGCGAACAAATATTAAGTAAAGTCAACGATCGCACGGAAGCACAGCTCTATTGCGAGTGGAACAGAAGAGGCAGTAACTAACAGCGGTGCAAGGACCGCAAGGCTATGTTCTTTCTGGAGGCTTGCGGAGCAGAATATCCTTTTAAGTGACAATGCCCCATCTCCTATGTAACAACTGAAAATAAGAATTTTACTGTTTCATTTTTTATAATGTTAAATATATTTTTTACGTGACACATCAACTTATACAGAAGTTTTAATGTTGATTATTAGCTCTGATGATAGCCGTTTTACACAGCTGAAAGCAATGATCTGTATCGGGAAAAAATAAAGAATCAAACTTTCAATGAATACCGTTACCCGTGAGTACATGGATTGGATTCAAGTCCTCTTTCAGCCAATCTTTTTCACATTTTCCGAGAAAATTGAATTCGCACTCGGAATGACAGCGTTTCAAATTCATGCCTTGCGATACAGATGTAGATTGTCAATGGTTTCCCTAAATCGATTAATCAGAATGCCGCGATTGTCAAAAGGAAAAGGATATTGTAGTTACACGTGAAAGAGAGCCAACAGCTGAGAGGGGAATGAGACAGGGCTGCAGGTCATCCTCATTATTCAATCTGCACGTTGTACAAGGGTTACAGGAAACCAAAGGAAAATTTGAGAAAAGAAGTAAAGTTCAGAGATAATAAGTAAAAATTAACGTCTGACAATGAGACTGCGGCTCTATCAGAGAGGTAAAAGGCTTGTATTAGTTGAACGGACTAGATTTTATCTCAAAAAGAGATTATAGGTAATGGAGTGTAGTCAGATTAACTCAGGTGATGCTGGAGGAACAGTATCAGGAAACCAGACTGAAAGCTTTTAACACATTTTGGTATTTGGGAACTAAAATAACGCAAGATAGAGAGATATAAATTGCAGATTTCTATTAGTGCAAAAATCTATTCCAAAAATGAGAAATATATTAATGTCATACATAAATGGAAATGTTAGAGAGTCATTTCTGGCAGTATTTAGCAGGAGAATAGCATTATACTGAAATGAAACACTGACGATAAAGAGTACAGACAAGAAGAGAATAGAAACTTGTGAAATCTGGTGTTGCGGAAGAATGCTGAAAATTAGAAGGACGGATCAGATAGTTAATGTGATACTAAATCAAGTCGGAGAGAAAAGAGCTTTATGACTGAACTTGACTAAAATAACGAATAATCTGATAGCATACATTTTGAGGCGTTGTTGTAGTCAAGGATTGAGCATCTGCCTGTTCCATCTTTGCAAAGTTTATGTCCACCGGCTGCTTGGTCGACCTGTGCCTCTCCTTACTTTCGGGCAGTAGTTCGAGGTTTGCTTGGTTAAACTTTGTTCTGTCACTTTACTCAAATATTATTTCCACCTATCTTCTGCCGGTGGTTTAGCGCAGCAAAGTGACACATGTTTATCACCGTCTCTTGTAATTTTTCTACTGTGAACCTTAAGAAGTAAGACCAACTGAATAATTTATTATTAAATGCACGTTTAATGGGAATAATCTTCATGTCTTCCTGTATCCAGAGATAGAGCATTTAACATATTGCATTTGCTTCTTAGTTTTTGTAACATATTTAGTCAACCAACGCATGATGCGGTAATATGGCACACAATACCCGGGTGTGCCGTCAGCCCCGCAGCATTATATGTTTATTTCTTATTATAATTTTACCGTGCAAATGTACGTACAGTGTACCGGCAGACACCGAGCCGAGCAGACGCACCAGCAGCGGTAGCAGAACAGAATCTGTCTGATACACAGTAACTTAGTTAGGTTTCTGTATTTTTTCCCCAAATGTTTCTATTTGTATTTTACTGTGTAGACTACTGGTTAGCAAATTACTGCAAAGTTTTATTTTTGCGTAAATCTTGGTGCATATCCTTGGGTAAGGCAGCTTCCTAGTGTAATTTCCTGACGTCAGAGTGTCACGTCACGCCACTAAGTTTAAACCCCGTGCTGGTATATAGCTTATGGTTTAGATCAGTGCGTTCTAGTTAGCATACTTACCTTGTGCAGTAGCTTTCGGGTAAGCAGGGTTTCTAGCAACAGGTAACTGTAGATACATTCTCTTCAGAAGAGAAATGTATTTCTATTTAAGAGACTGCCATCTCAGGATATACAGAGAAATTTGCAGAGCAATTGCAGGCCGTTATGGCCGAGCGGTTCCAGGCGCTTCAGTCCGAAACCGCTCTCCTGCTACGGTCGCAGGCTCGAATCCTGCCTCGGGCTTGGACGTGTGTGGTGTCATTAGATCAGTTAGGTTTAAGTAGTTCTAAGTCTATGGGACTGAACACCTCAGATACTAAGTCTCATTGCTCAGAGCCATCTGCCGGCCGAAGTGGGCGTGCGGTTAAAGGCGTTGCAGTCTGGAACCGCAAGACCGCTACGGTCGCAGGTTCGAATCCTGCCTCGGGCATGGATGTTTGTGATGTCCTTAGGTTAGTTAGGTTTAACTAGTTCTAAGTTCTAGGGGACTAATGACCTCAGCAGTTGAGTCCCATAGTGCTCAGAGCCATTTTCAGAGCCATCTGAACCATTTTGCCGAGCAGTTTTTAGTGTTCCTCTATTCTCCTAGTTATACAGGGTGGTCCATTGATAGTGACCGAGCCAAATATCTCACGAAATAAGCATCAAACGAAAAAACTACAAAGAACGAAACTTGTCTAGCTTGAAGGGCGAAACCAGATGGCGATATGGTTGGCCCGCTAGATGGCGCTGCCATAGGTCCAACACATGTCAACTGCGTTTATTTAAATAGGAACCCCTATTTTTTGTTACATATTCGTGTAGTACGTAAAGAAATATGAATGTTTTAGTTGAACCACATTTTTCGCTTTGTGATAGATGACGCTGTAATAGTCACAAACATGTAAGTACGTGGTATCACGTAACATTCCGCCAGTGTCGACGGTATTTGCTTCGTGATACATTAACCGTGTTAAAATGGACCGTTTACCAATTGCGGAAAAGGTCGATATCGTGTTGACGTATGGCTATTGTGATCAAAATGCCCAACGGGCGTGTGATTTGTATGCTGTTCGGTATCCTGGACGACATCATCCAAGTGTCCTGACCGTTCGCCGGATACATCTACCTTTACATGACTACTCTGCAATTCACATTTAAGTGCTTGGCAGAGAGTTCGTCGAACCACAAACATATTATCTCTGTACCATTCCACAACCGAACAGCGCGCGGGAAAAACGAACACCTAAACCTTTCTGTTCGAGTTCTGATTTCTCTTATTTTATTTTGATGATCATTCCTACCTATGTAAGTTGGGCTCAACAAAATATTTTCGCATTCGGAAGAGAAAGTTGGTGACTGAAATTTCGTAAATACACTCCTGGAAATTGAAATAAGAACACCGTGAATTCATTGACACATTCCTGGGGTCAGATACATCACATGATCACACTGACAGAACCACAGGCACATAGACACAGGCAACAGAGCATGCACAATGTCGGCACTAGTACAGTGTATATCCACCTTTCGCAGCAATGCAGGCTGCTATTCTCCCATGGAGACGATCGTAGAGATGCTGGATGTAGTCCTGTGGAACGGCTTGCCATGCCATTTCCACCTGGCGCCTCAGTTGGACCAGCGTTCGTGCTGGACGTGCAGACCGCGTGAGACGACGCTTCATCCAGTCCCAAACATGCTCAATGGGGGACAGATCCGGAGATCTTGCTGGCCAGGGTAGTTGACTTACACCTTCTAGAGCACGTTGGGTGGCACGGGATACATGCGGACGTGCATTGTCCTGTTGGAACAGCAAGTTCCCTTTCCGGTCTAGGAATGGTAGAACGATGGGTTCGATGACGGTTTGGATGTACCGTGCACTATTCAGTGTCCCCTCGACGATCACCAGTGGTGTACGGCCAGTGTAGGAGATCGCTCCCCACACCATGATGCCGGGTGTTGGCCCTGTGTGCCTCGGTCGTATGCAGTCCTGATTGTGGCGCTCACCTGCACGGCGCCAAACACGCATACGACCATCATTGGCACCAAGGCAGAAGCGACTCTCATCGCTGAAGACGACACGTCTCCATTCGTCCCTCCATTCACGCCTGTCGCGACACCACTGGAGGCGGGCTGCACGATGTTGGGGCGTGAGCGGAAGACGGCCTAACGGTGTGCGGGACCGTAGCCCAGCTTCATGGAGACGGTTGCGAATGGTCCTCGCCGATACCCCAGGAGCAACAGTGTCCCTAATTTGCTGGGAAGTGGCGGTGCGGTCCCCTACGGCACTGCGTAGGATCCTACGGTCTTGGCGTGCATCCGTGCGTCGCTGCGGTCCGGTCCCAGGTCGACGGGCACGTGCACCTTCCGCCGACCACTGGCGACAACATCGATGTACTGTGGAGACCTCACGCCCCACGTGTTGAGCAATTCGGCGGTACGTCCACCCGGCCTCCCGCATGCCCACTATACGCCCTCGCTCAAAGTCCGTCAACTGCACATACGGTTCACGTCCACGCTGTCGCGGCATGCTACCAGTGTTAAAGACTGCGATGGAGCTCCGTATGCCACGGCAAACTGGCTGACACTGACGGTGGCGGTGCACAAATGCTGCGCAGCTAGCGCCATTCGACGGTCAACACCACGGTTCCTGGTGTGTCCGCTGTGCCGTGCGTGTGATCATTGCTTGTACAGCCCTCTCGCAGTGTCCGGAGCAAGTATGGTGGGTCTGACACACCGGTGTCAATGTGTTCTTTTTTCCATTTCCAGGAGCGTAGATCTCACCGCGACGAAAAACGTCTTTGCTGTAATGACTTCCATCCCAATTCGCGTATCATATCTGCCACACTCTCTCCCCTACTAAGTGATAATACAAAACGAGCTGCCCTTTTTTGCACCCTTTCGATGTCCTCCGTCAATCCCACCTGGTAAGGATCCCACACCGCGCAGCAATATTCTAACAGAGGACGAACGAATGTAGTGTAAGCTGTCTCTTTAGTGGACTTGTTGCATCTTCTAAGTGTCCTGCCAATGAAACGCAACCTTTGGCTCGCCTTCCCCACAATGTTATCTATGTGGTCTTTCCAACTGAAGTTGTTCGTAATTTTAACACCCAGGTACTTAGTTGAATTGACAGCCTTGAGAATTGTACTATTTATCGAGTAATCGAATTCCAACGGATTTCTTTTGGAACTCATGTGGATCACCTCACACTTTTCGTTATTTAGCGTCAACTGCCACCTGCCACACCATACAGCAATCTTTTCTAAATCGCTTTGCAACTGATACTGGTCTTCGGATAACCTTACTAGACGGTAAATTACAGCATCATCTGCGAACAACCTAAGAGAACTGCTCAGTTTGTCACCCAGGTCATTTATATAGATCAGGAACAGCAGAGGTCCCAGGACGCATCCCTGGGGAACACCTGATATCACTTCAGTTTTACTCGATGATTTTCCGTCTATTACTACGAACTGCGACCTTCCTGACAGGAAATCACGAATCCAGTCGCACAACTGAGACGATACCCCATAGGCCCGCAGCTTGATTAGAAGTCGCTTGTGAGGAACGGTGTCAAAAGCTTTCCGGAAATCTAGAAATACGGGGTCAACTTGAGATCCCCTGTCGATAGTTACGTTATTTAAGGAAACAGGAAGTGTTCAGCCTCATGTGAAACGTCAACCACGACCTGCAACAGATGATGATTCCAAGTAGGTGTTTTTGCTGCTGTCGCGGCTAATCCGCACATCAGTAGCAGACAAATTGCGCGGGAATCGGGAATCTCAAAAACGTCGGTGTTGAGAATGCTACATCAACATTGATTGCACCCGTACCATATTTCTATGCACCAGGAATTGCACGTCGACGACTTTGAACGTCGTGTACAGTTCTGCCACTGGGCACAAGAGAAATTACGGGACGAGGACAGATTTTTTACACGCGTTCTATTTAGCGACGAAGCGTTAGCCGGCACGGTAGCTCAGCGTGTTCGGTCAGAGGGCTGCTCGCCCTCTGTAATAAAAAAACTGAGTAAAGGAAACAACGACCAACTTAAAACGGATGTCTTGCGACGTCCGCCTGGACCAAACGCAACGAAAAATACCGAACAAAACGTAAAAAAAAAAAAAAAAATCGTCATTCACCAACAGCGGTAACGTAAACCGGCATAATATGCACTGTTGGGCAACGGAAAATCCACGATGGCTGCGACAAGTGGAACATGAGCGACCTTGGCGGGTTAATGTATGGTGCGGCATTATGGCAGGAAGGATAATTGGCCCCCATTTTATCGATGGCAATCTAAATGGTGCAATGTATGCTGATTTCCTACGTAATGTTCTACCAATGTTGCTACAAGATATTTCACTGCATGACATAATGGCGATGTGGTTCCAACATGATGGATGTCCGGCAGATAGCTCGCGTGTGGTTGAAGCGGTATTGAATAGCATAATTCATGACAGGTGGATTGGTCGTCGAAGCTCCATACCATGGCCTGCACGTTCACCGTATCTGACATACCCGGATTTCTTTCTGTGGGGAAAGTTGGAGGATATTTGCTATCGTGATCCACCAACAACGCCTGTCAACTTGCGCCAGAGCACTGTCAATGCATGAACGAACATTACGGAATGCGAACTACTCGCTGATGAGAGGATTGTCGTTACACGTATTGCCAAAAGCATTGAGGTTGACGGACATCATTTTGAGCATTTATTGCATTAATGTGGTATTTACAGGTAACCGCGCTGTAACAGCACGCCTTCTCAGAAATAAGTTCACAAAGGTACATGTATCACATTGGAAGAACCGAAATAAAATGTTCAAACGTACCTACGTTCATGTTTTTTAATTCAAAAAACCTACCTGTTACCAACTGTTCGTCTAAATTTGTGAGCCATATGTTTGTGACTATTACAGCGCCATCTATCACAAAGCGAAAAATGTGGTCCAACTAAAACATTCATATTTCTTTACGTACTACCCGAATATGTAACAAAAAATGGGGGTTCCTATTTTTAAAAATGCAGTTGATATCTGTTTGACCTATGGCAGCGCTATCTAGCGGGCCAACCACATCGCCATCTGGTTTCGCCCTTCAAGCTAGACAAGTTTCGTTCTTTGCAGTTTTTTCGTTTGACGCTTATTTCGTGAGATATTTCGCCTGGTCACGATCAATGGACATTGCGTACATTCCAAACTCAGTAGCGCCATCTGAGATCTTATATCTACCTTTACACACTACGATAGGGCTAGGGACTGGACTTATTGTGAGCGGACACAAGGAGAAGTGGCTGCTGTCCGTAAACAGCTGGAAGCTGCGTTGGCTACCGTCGACATGCTTCTGGCTAATCCTCAAAGTTGCGGCAACATCGGGGCGCTGGTGATGAGACTGTCGACCTCTTTGGTGCCGTTGGAGTCCCCCGGTGACCCGGATGATACGCAACATCTGGCCGGTCCATCCTCATTCGAGTGCGGAAAGCGAAAGAGGAAGCAGTCGCGCGGCTGGCTCCCTCCACCGTAACAACAGGCACGAGGCGCTACCCAGTGTTGGTGATTACTCTGAGCCAGCACGGGATGTGTCTCCTGTTAGGCTAGCGCCCAGTCCGGACAACTTTAGAGGGTGGGTATGCTTGTCATTCTGAACTCGAATGTTAGGCAGGTAACGGAGAGAAATAACAAGCAAGGGGAAAGAATGCCACTCTGCACTCGGCAGTTTACCGTGGGGGGGTCTGTCAGTGATGCGGGAGAGTCCCTGCCGCCGGCTATCGAGCGCACTGGGTGCAACCGGCTGCATGTGGTTGCACATGTAGGCACGAATGATGTCTGCCGCTTTGGTTCTGTGGGCATCCTCGGCTCCTTTCGGCGAATGGCTGATTTGGTGGAGGCAACTAGCATCGTAACCAGGGTGCAGGGTAAGCTGTCTATTTTTAGAATCGTTCCCATGTTGATCGCTGTCCTCTGGTTTGGAGCAGAGAGGGAGGTTTAAACCAGAGGCTCAGACGACTCTGTGACGGCATCTGAAGCGAATTTCTAGACCTCCACTTCGGGTACAGAATTGTAGGGTTCCCCTAAATAGGTCAGGCGTGCACTACACTTAGGAAGCGGCTATTTGGGTAGCAGAGTTCGAGTAGCGTGCACTTGGGGATCTTTTTTAGATTAGAGAAACTCTCCCTTGGGATCAAATACGATTTGCCTGATAAATTAGACACAATGACTCCAGAGAACATTCGTCGTCACATATCTGAGATAGAAAAGGTAATATGATTTCACACTACTGGCCATTAAAATTGCTACACCAAGAAGAAATGTAGATGATAAACGGGTATTCATTGGACAAATATATTGTACTAGAACTGACATGTGATTACATTTTCGCGCGCAATTTGGGTGCATAGATCCTGAGAAATCAGTACTCAGAACAACCACCTCTGGCCGTAATAACGGCCTTGGTACTCCTGGGCATTGAATCAAACAGAGCTTGGATGGCGTGTACAGGTACAGCTGCCCATGCAGCTTCAACTCGATACCACAGTTCATCAAGAGTAGTTCAAATGGTTCAAATGGCTCTGAGCACTATGGGACTCAACTGCTGTGGTCATAAGTCCCTTAGAACTTAGAACTACTTAAACCTAACTAACCTAAGGACAGCACACAACACCCAGCCATCACGAGGCAGAGAAAATCCCTGACCCCGCCGGGAATCGAACCCGGGAACCCGGGCGTGGGAAGCGAGAACGCTACCGCACGACCACGAGATGCGGGCATCAAGAGTAGTGACTGGCGTATTGTGACGAACCAGTTGCTCGACCGCCATTGACCGCACGCTTTCAATTGGTGAGAGATCTGGAGAATGTGCTGGCCAGGCCAGCAGTCGAACATTTTCTGCATACAGAAAGGCCCGTATAGGACCTGCAACATGCGGTCGTGCATTATCCTGCTGAAATGTAGGCTTTCACAGGGATCGAATGAAGGGTAGAGCCACGGGTCGTAACACATCTGAAATGTAACGTCCACTGTTCAAAGTGCCGTCAATGCGAACAAGAGGTGACCGAGACGTGTAACCAATGGCACGCCATACCATCACGCCGGGTGATACGCCAGTATGGCGATGACGAATATACGCTTCCAATGTGCGTTCACCGCGATGTCGCCAAACACGGATGCGACCATCATGATGCTGTAAACAAAACCTGGATTCATCCGAAAGAATGACGTTTTGCTATTCGTGCACCCAGGTTCGTCGTTGAGTACACCATCGCAGGGGCTCCTGTCTGTGATGCAGCGTCAAGGGTAACCGCAGCCATGGCCTCCGAGCTGATAGTCCATGCTGCTGCAAGCGTCGTTGAACTGTTCATGCAGATGGTTGTTGTCTTGCAAGCGTCCCCATCTGTTGACTCAGGGATCGAGACGTGGTTACACGATCCGCTACAGCCATGCAGATAAGATGCCTGTCATCTCGACTGTTAGTGATTCGAGGCCATTGGGATCCAGCACGGCGTTCCGTGTTTCCCTCCTGAACCCATCGATTCCATATTCTCCAAACAGTCATTGGATCTCGACCAACGGGAGCAGCAGTGTCGCGATACGATAAACTGCAATCGCGATAGGCTACAATCCGACCTTTACGAAATTCGGAAACGTGATGGTACGCATTTCTCCTCCTTACACGAGGCATCACAACAACGTTTCACCAATCAACGCCAGTCAACTGTCGTTTGTGTATGAGAAATCGGTTGGAAACTTTCCTCATGTTCAGCACGTTGTAGGTGTCACCACCGGCGCCAGCCTTGTGTGAATGCTCTGGAAAGCTAATCATTTGCATATCACAGCATCTTCTTCCTGTCGGTTAAATTTTGCGTCTTTCGCACGTCATCTTCGTGGTGTAGCAATTTTAATGTCCAGTAATGTATTAAACTGCGGGAGCATCCAAGTAGAGATCCCAGAATTAGTATCAGTTATTGGAGGTTATAATGCATATATAGTAAGTGTTAGAAACAGAAAGTTGGTTGAAACCAGACGTTAACGACAACGAAATCCGAAGTTCAGACTGGAATATTTATCGTAAGGACAGGATAGTTGCCAGTAGTGGCGGCTTGCTTATTGCAGTAAGGAATTCGTTAAAATCTAGCGAGGCTATCACGGATTCCGGTTGTGAATTGCTCTGGGTAAAGTTAAGTATCAAAGATCGGTCAAAATGGTAATCGGATGCTTTTATACACCGCCTGGTTGGGGAGCCCTAGTGGTAGAGCATTTCAGACAGAACTTGCAGAACATCGTTAATAATTTTCCTAATCATGCTGTTGTAATAGGGCGTGACTTCAACTTTCCAGGCATAGACTGAGAGTGTCATGCTACCAAAAGTGGTGCCAGAGACAAGGATTCGTGTGACAATGTTCTGGATGTCTTGTCCGAAACTTACTTTGAGCAGACAGAGAACCAACATTTGAGGGTAACACCTTAGATGTCCTGGCAACAAACAGACATGAACTTATCAAAGCAGTTAACGTAGGGAAGGATATCATATGGCTGCGTTAGCATCTATGATAATGGGTCTGACAAATAATGTTAAGAAAGGTAGGAAGATATTTTTGCTTAGCAAGAGTGACAGGATGCAAATTTCAGAGTATCTGAGCATTCGGCATCAAATATTCAGCAATGAGCACGAAGATGTGGAAAACAAGTGGAACAAGTTCAAAGGAATCGCGCAATATAGCCTAGAGAATTACGTTCCGAGTAAGGTCCTAAGGGATGGGAAAGACCCACCATGCTTTAATAGCCGTGTTCGAAAACTGATACGCAAACAAACCTTAGATTCAAGAGGAGTAAAAACCTAGCTGACGAACAAAAGCTGATCGAAGCGAAAATAAACGTAAGGAGAGCAATGAGAGAAGCTTTCAATAACTTTGAAAGTAAAGCTTTGTCAACCGATCTGAATAAAAACTCTAAGAGGCTTGGGTCGTTTGTAAAATCAGTAAGTGATTCCTTCCATGACAATACCAGCAGCGAAACGGAAGAAAGAAAAGGTAAGATCGAAATACTGAATTCGGTCTTCCGAAACTGTTCCGCCGCGGGAGATTGTAACATGGTCCCTCCTTTCGATCGTCGTACGAACGTCGAAATGGCAGATACTGGAATAACCGGTCGCGGAATAGAAAAACAAGTACGTGCATCAGTCACGTGATATAGCCTGCGTTCTACTCGAATACAGCTACGTGTTCCGTATGTGCTTTAAAGCACTGTCTACTTGCGATCGTTAACGGTAAACCTATCGGTCATCAGAGGACTTCCATCTCATGTGTGAAGAAACTTGACACACTGCTCTAAACGAGCTTCGATTTATGCGTTCGCCCCTGTCGGATCTTGTTTGTGAAATCTAAACTTCAACGTCATTACTAAGTTAGCAGTATGAGCTTGTGACGTGCTACAATCCCCGTGTACACATTTGCCCAACAGGTGTTGTGTTTACAGAGTTAGTGGCGGAATGACTTGTAATTTTCACATGTTGGACGCTGTTGGTATGCGTTTGTCTGTTTCCTTGTGGGATGTATCCCCCGCTACTAACTATCATTTTATATAGGCCTGATGCAGGCATGGTATAATTTCTGAACCGTGATCGGATGTGATCAGTGGACACTATACGTCTCGCAAAGCTATATTGTGCTCGTATGATGCAAAGTAAATGTTTTACGGAAGTAGTTCTTTCGTTTTACGATTGGGTAACATAGTTCAGCGTAGAGAAACTGTGAAGAAGGATGTATGTCTGATAGGCCGTAAATGTATCCGATCTAACATTATAGCCCGTTTTTAAGTGCAGAACGTTGTAGTCGTAGGAGTGCGTGTGTTTATGTTCTCTCTCTTACCAGTACCTTTCAGGTACAGATCCTGGACTCTAGAACAATAATTTAGAGTTGATAGCTTCGTTGATTTAGGTAAAAATGTGTCGAACTCAATTCGTCTCGAACTCCATCGCGTATAAAAATAACTCTTTTCTTGTTCTTTTTAACTATATGCTATTAGATTAGGACACTGTGAAATCTGTTACTATACATCGTTAAGGAACGTTAAGCTCCTCGACATGGTCACATCTCGAGAAATCTCGGGCATTTGGACGAGTTAGGACTCGGAAAGCTCTATTCATTCACGTGACGTGGAGTGTATCGGTCTTCTTCTGATCGGTTGGAGATTAATTGTATAATTGTATAATTAATAATTGAGATTAATTGTATAACAGTGCTGCAAGGTGGGTTGGTCAACGACTGTGTGAAGATGACCTTTTACCCTAAGAGGGGAGAATGCTCTGTGACTCCCATACGCAGAGAGATGTATCATAAATTAAGTACTATGCTCGAGGTCTTAGAAATATATAGAGCGCTGTCTGGTATACTTTGATGATTTATGTGTTCGAGAATTAACTGTAAATAGGCATACTGAGTAGTCATCTATCCATGTTCGCAATGATACTCCCAAAGTAGAGAAGAGATGGTTTAGCTATGATACTCAAATTGGGAAAACATGCTGTCACATGATTGGCCAGTGTTGCAGTTGCTGTAAAATTCTTCGCGCTATCAAGTGTGTTGCTGAATATTACAATACATCGTCGGTGCCTTCTCCATCCCATCCCTGCATTGGTGCGCTGTTGGTTACCACATAATGATTGACTGACAACACTTGTTTGATTTGGGGAAAAAGTTTTGTGGATGGGTGACAACTTCAGGGGGTTGCTAGCAGTGAAACAGTGATTGCGTACATGAGTGCAAAATGAGGAATCAGTCGAAATGGAACGCGGAGCCATCATCTATTCTGTCACTGTGACATATGAGTTTAAATGAAGAGATCGTGAATCCCTTTCGGGCGGTAGTTTGGAAGCTCTCCACAACGCAGCCAAAGTCTTCTAGTTTCCTTATCTTCTAACTGCCTTTTATTTAAAATAATCCAGTGTTATGCTATCGGCCGTAAGAATATGATTTAGACCGTGCGATGTGTTTCCTGTGAGAGGCCATGGATCAGAACGTCTTAATGTCAGTTTAGAACCTGACACAGGCTTGTAAGTCATGGGAGAAAAAAAAAAAGGTTCTTATGGCTCTGACCACTATGGGACTTAACATCTGAGGTCATCAGTCCCCTAGAAGTTAGAACTAATTAAACCTAACTAACCTAAGTACATCACACACATCCATGCCCGAGGCAGGATTCGAACCTGCGACCGCAGCGGTCGCGCGGTTCCGGACTGAAGCGCCTAGAACCGCTTGGCCACAGCGGCCGGCCATGGCAGAAAAAAAAGGAAACGTTTGGCGTTGTACAAAAGCGTGTTAGAAAAGAGTGTTTGAAATAACTAAACAGGACGAGAGGGAGCGTCTCATACAATCATTCGCCTGGAGTATAGGTGATCAGACTTGAAAGTGGCCTCTGCATTGCCTGTATATATTTAATAGGATCGTGTCCACATAGGCATCTGCAGTAACAGTTTGAGTTGAGGGATTGGGAGTGCCATTAGGAATGCTTGGATGGCTGCACTCTGCGCTATTCTGGGGAAGTATAGTGAAATCTGTTTCTCCGCGCTGGAGATCCGCCGCAGTTATGTGTCATTGCATCCGTATCGATACCTAGATGACTTGTATAAAAATAACTCTTTTCTTGTTCTTCTTAACTGTATGCTATTACATTACGACACTGAAATCTGTTACTATACATCGACAAGGATACAGTAAGGTGAGCTTTTATAGTGCGTAATTTTTCTATGTTGGGAGGGTAGAGAATAACGATGATAGCATGTTGGGCTGATTGATTTGAATGGACAGGGATCTGTAGTAAATGTATGTAGTTTGGGGACGTACCACATTTCGCGCATTTCCACCAAATGCTCAAAACACGGTCCTGTTGCAGTAACTCAGGTCGTTCTGTTTCTACATGAGTTGCAGAAGGTGGTGGATATGTCTTTCTCCGACTTCTGCTCAGTTCCGACTTAAATTGGAAGGAACACTTGTGGAAAGTTGTAGAAATGGGTGCGACTGCAAGATGTATAGGGTGTAACTAAAACCAGGTTGTAATTTTACTGTAGCAGACAGGTTCGAGAAGGTGCCTCTTTTAGAGATATGAGAGTGCAATAAATATGATTCACTTGTGGGTGTGAGCCTATGCATGTATGTGTTTGAATGGAAAGACCTGATTCCGAATGATGGACATAATTTCTAACATATAGCATAACACGAGAGATCTGGGAAGGCAGTGTTCATTTTTTCTACTTAGGACCTCAATCGGCACATCAGCTACTACTACTACTACTACTACTACTACTACTGTTTGTGCTCCTTGTCAATCAGTCAGCGCGTATAACTCGGCGGGAATATCGCGGAACCTCTGATACAGTCTCGAGACAGAATGATTTGGAAATACCATAGAATTTTGTAGTTGGGGCGGTGTGAGGGAGGCGCAAATACCTCTTACAGACCACGTTCCATAGCAGAATCACTTTCAAATTTCGTTGTTTTTATGACGAGGTTGCATCGTTGGCTGATAATACGTATTCGTACGATCACCGTCACGGTATTTGTCCGGAAAACACCGCCTCATTCTGAGGTAATGTCGTACCTCGATTTGTATTGAGGGTATAGCATTTAACATGGATACTTGTGCGCACCTGCAGAACAAATAAGACTTGTGACAGTAACATGCAGTAGTTTTTGGGATCGTGTTTTTTCTTTAACATCTGGTCGATTTCGTCTATGACAGGGTGGTAGGACTCGCAGGAAGAACGTAAGATACATGCACAAGGATCGTTGATTTTCGGTCAATATTATTTCGTATCGTAGGCAAACAGTTATTGAGGAAGTATTAAACATAGTATTAGTGCTGGATGCGTGATATGTTCGCATTTGAGCATCAGGTTTATAAAGTTTGTTTTTGTGTTAAGGAAATTACTACGTTCAACGGTAAGGTTGGTATGGATTTGACTTGGGGTACTGTTATGGCAAAGGGAAGAGTATGTCCAATAGTAAGGAAGGTATAGATATTTCTATTTCCATAGCAACAGCCTTCACCGGGATGTATTTCCGATACTTCGCTCATTGCCGAATGCCATTCAATAGAGACCGCGATCGTAACATTTAATTGTAAGTATAATGATAGAAGATACATGTGGCCGGTTTTCTAGAATGTTTCGGTGTATGCAGAATCTGTGGTGATATTGATTCACGTTCGCCGTTAACGGCAGCAGTCTTCCGGAAGCAGAGGCCTGTTGGAGTGTTATTCTCTACCATGTAATGTATAAGAGTTAACTTTGCAGTCCTCTACACGACTGAATAGCGAACTAATACTCAATATGTGTTGGGCGGCTTTCGTGATCAAGTGGAAATTTGAGAAGATGGTGCGTTTGCGGTGGAGCGTTATTCGTTCCCATGTAAATTGATCCGTTCACTCCTTCTGCACATTTTAAGCGTTTATTTAGTTGAGACAAGATCGAATATGGTGTGTGCATCTGGCATGTGGAAGACATGGTTGCCAGTTCTCTAGACATGGGAAAGACCTTAGTTGGCTTGTAAATTATTGGGATGATTTGGAATGTGTTACATCAGCGAGATCGGTATTCGCGGGTGGAAATATGATTTTAATGTGTTTTTTTCAGTTACTCAGAGGTCTAGAGCACGGTCCACGTAGCTAAAGTTACGGGTTTGTAGAGAAATAATTTGCAGTCTATATCTTCGGAATTATGTTGCGCTAGCGACTTGTAGGTTACTGCTGTGTGCTTGATATCGAGAAATACAGCGAAAACGATATAATATTATGGTGAAAATAGGTGTGTTCTTGTAATCCCAGAGCCTGTAGATGTCTGCAGAAACACTAGCAAGCAGGCAGGTCCTGACCAGAAAAAGTGGCGCGTTTATACCAATGGGGAAACGAGTGTGTCTTTGTACATCAGTTCTGAGAGTGACTTCGATTCACTGAGGGCTGTCTGATGTAAAATGGGTGATTTTGTATGGCGTAGGATATGAATTGTGTGTTTACTAGATCGATACAGTACGCGTTGACATATTGCTGAGTTGGATATCAGTTTCACACACTTATATTCATGCTCCTAGCCGAAGTGGGAGGAGAGTGTAAATGAGTAGGTGTGTTTACGTATTTGATGGTATGTATGGCACTTTGCGACGTTTAGTTGTCAGTGCGAAGTGGTGGTCAGTGTAAAGTAGTTTATTACCGCTGAATGTCGCGTCTGTAGAAAGAAAGGAAAGGCTGATTGGGGCTTCGCTAGGACTGGGAAGCAACGTAACATATAGCCAGTGTGAGTGTAGGCGTATGATAATTTTTCGGTTGCTGTACAGATATAAAAGATACGTGAACTGTTTGTCTAAAATGTTTATATATTCTATTGTAAAGTTGGTGTGGCTTACATTGTGTAAAATGTGTATATATTTCATTATAAAGTTAATATGGTTTATGTTATGGCGTGACTAGAGAAGATGACTTTGTGTCCTATCGTGAGAGACGTATAGATTCAGCAGATTGATAATGACGAGGGTACGGGAGAGAATTTTTAAGTGGAAAATTATATTCGCTATAAATACTGAAGTATAGTCGTCAAGAGGAGAGTTTACCTGTACATTGGTTGGTGTCAGACTGTGGCAGCAATAGTAACATTTAATTGTAGTTACAGTGGTAAATATGTTCCTGGCTTGTAATATTCTTGTGAGTCTGGTATATATTTGATAATGAGGAGACAATTTTGCAGGTTTAACTGTAAATGCAATTTTGCGATCTGTGTAATATAATGGCTGAAAGCACAAGAAAGAATAGGTGGATAGTGCTTCGATACCGGCGGCATAAGTAATTCGGCGTGTAAATTCGATAAAAGCAAATCAGAATGCTCCATAGTTTGTACTGGGATATAGGGATCTGCACATAGCGGAGTGAACGTTTGTGTATGCTGAAATATGGAGGGGAAAGACGTTAGGAGCACTGGGATGAATGCATTCGATGTTATTTTCGTAAACTGGTTCTGTTAGGGTAAGAATTTTCGTGCATACAAGCTGAGACATCAAGAAAGCGTGCGTTAACTATTTCTGGGGTGCTTTACAATTCCCGAGAAGTCGACTTGGATGTTATTTTTCTCACAAAGCGATGTGACGTAAGAATAACATTGAGAACGGTTTAGATGCTGAGTTGACACACGGCGAGGCGGGAGCCATGTTGGGGCGGGTACGCAGGCTGAACGCGTGTGTCAACGCGCCCTGTGCTATTCTGCCTGGGGCCTGGAGACGTCTCGCATATGAGACTGGCGTGAGCACACCTTGGAATGCTATGACCACACTATAACCGTGATTGTATAGAGGCATGCAACTTTCACCTGCGTTCGACGACTGCGGCTAGCTGCGGCTGTGACGGAGACCGCGGGAGCCGGGCGGATGCCTGTGCGTAGTTTGACAGCTGACGGCCGTGCCATGTCGTTGGGGTTGCCTGTGCGCTCTCCTGGACAGGGGTTGGCGGAGGGTGCTTGCGGGTGTTGATTGAATTATTTTGCGAGCAGGTGTGTAGGCTGTGCTATGAGTTATTTGGACAGTTTACGAGTACTGAGTGTGTCTAGACATAACTGAGCTGAATTATTTATGAGGAGTCTGAATGTCTGTAATTAAATTATTTGAGTATATTAGAAGTTGTTTGCGTGTCTGCAGACAGCGTATTGTGAGCGCAAGCGTAAGATGGAGAGTGTTTGTCCTCAGTGTGATAAATACATTCGATCTCTAAATAAAATGTTCGAAAGTAAACAGAGTGGACTCCTTCCTTACTGTCCCCCAGCAGGCTAGCACAGCCTGAGTAATTTTAGCATAATTATCGCCCCTACAGACCACCATCTGGGATTAGGTCATAGGATGTATGACAGTACGATCTGATGGTAGTAATGTGTACTATGTCAGTTGGGTAGTAAATCCCGTGGTGGACACACCGCCTGCAAAATAAAGACTTGTGTTCAGATCTGTTTTCCCGCCATTTCGCCCCACCATCTTGGATGACGTCATGCGCTGTGCATGTTAGTATACATTAGTACAGGTTAGTGCACGTTAGTACACGTTAGCCCGCCAACATGGGTCGGTAAGGGGGCTTCGTGGTGGGTTGAGGATCGTGGTGGAGACTATTTGATTCCAAGAACAGGTGGGTGTGGCATTGGTGAAAATTGATTCCAAGTCCTAGGTTCTGTGAAGTCGAATCACGTGACTAATGCAGTAGCGAATAGGAGTGTAGCATTCTAGGAGTGAGGGGTGCTAGATCATGAATGAACACCACGCTGATAGTGGGAAAATGTGGAACTTCTCATTTTATCATTGAATATTGAAATTGTAAATTGACTTATTGAATATGATTAAAATTGAAATAGAATTAAGTACTTAGGTAATTGATAGGTTAGATGAGCGATGTTGGTGTCATTTGTGTTCAGTTAAATTCGTTAGCATATTTACAGAATAGAATGTCCAGCGCGAGTATAAAGGTGCGGGCTTGAGGCTGTGATGTAAGCGGTCTCTCGCTCGCGGGCCGCTGACGCCGCGCATGTCCGGTTATAACGCGGTCGAGAGAGAGAGCAGATGATCTTGTGTCATCACCCGACTACACGGTAGTGCCCTCTGGTGGCCACGATATGAACTAAGTTGGGCTCTGGAGCTCGCAGTGAACACACTGGGTGCCGTCACCTTGAATACCGGTACTTGCGTCATGATCTGATGTCGGGAGAGCGCCCTCTGGTGGCACCGATGTGAACTAAGCCAGCTGGGCTCTGGAGCTCGTGGTGAACACACTGTGTACAGCTATCTTGAATAATGCTATTTGCATCATCACCTCATGTCACTGTGGCATCCTCTGGTGGCGACGATATGAACTAAGCCAGTTGGAGTCATACCCAGTGGAGAACACACCTGCTTGACATTGGTTAAATAATAAAGACAAGTGCTTATTTCCCGCCATTTTCTTTGCTTAGTAGAGATTACCAGGATGTGGTTCATTATCCTGTTGGAATTTGAACTTCGCACCATTTTTCTGTGGGGGGGGGGGGGGGGGAGAGGGAGGGAGGGGAGCATGGCACTTTCCCAGCAAAATTCAAACTTCCCACCAAAGCTCCCATCTTGACTGACGTCATCGTCGCCATCTTCATTGACGTCATCGCCGCCATCTTCATTGACCTCATCGCAGCTATCTTGGATGACGTCATCGCCGCAATCTTGGATAGCGGTACTTTGTTCTCGTATCAGCTTTGTTTCAATACTAATAGTAACAAAAGCAGTTACGAGAGAGAGAAGTTTGTGAGGACGTCATTTCAGGAACTATTTGTCTTTGATGCATCCAAATGAAACGTGGACGATGAGCAGTTCATATCAGAAGAGAATAGAAGCTGGTGAATGGTGGTGCCGAAGATTGGATGAGTAGATTGAACAGCGTATGAAAAGCTACTGAATCCTACTGGGGAAGAAACAAATTTATGTCACAACTCGACTAAAATAGGGAATGGATTGACAAGACACCACTTGAGGCATCAAGGAGTTGTCGAATTGGTGATGGATGCAAGTTTGGGGAGGGGAAGGGGTAAGGGTGTTAAAGCTTTAGAGGGAGACCAAGGCTTGAACAAGGTGATCAGGTGCAATTGGATGTATTTTGCGGTAGTTATGCTGAGATGAGAGGCTTGCACAGGACAGAATAGCATAGAGAGCTTATAACGCGGCTGTCGGGATTTTATAATTTAGTAGTGCCGAGTTATGCAAAAATGTGACAGTGGGCATCGGACAAGCGAACGCCGTGCTATAACTAAATTTCAAATACGCGGACAAATACTGTCTCTTACACTTGTACTGACAATTTTGAAATCAGTAATAAATAAAACTACCACAGCACTGGAGAGCCGGCGAAAGCATCCAAACGATATTGCCTATGTCGCCGTGGATGACACAGTAATCTACAGTTATAGTAGTGCCGAGCGAGATGGCGCAGTGGTTAGCACACTGGACTCGCACACGGGAGGACGACGACTTAAGCACGCGTCCGGCCATCCTGATTTACGTTTTCCGTGATTTCCTTAAATCACTTCGGGCAAATGCCGAGATGGTTCCTCTGAAAGGGAGCGGCCGACTTCCTTCTCCAACCTTCCCTAATCCGACTGGACCGATGCCCTCGCTGTTTGGGCCTCTCCTAGAAATCAACCAACTAACCAACCGTCATAGTACACATAACAATCACTCACACTGTCACACACACAATTACCCAATTATGAATTAAACAAGATAAATACTTGTGAAGGAATAATGTCCTGTTTTTGAATCTGTTGGTTTACTGCAATGGCAAAGCCGGCCGTTGTGGCCGTGCGGTTCTAGACGCTACAGTCAGGAACCGCATGAACACTACGGTCGCAGGTTCGAATCCTGCCTCGGGGATGGATGTGTGTGATGTCCTTAGATTAGTTAGGTTTAATTTGTTCTAAGTTCTAGGCGACTGATGACCTCAGAAGTTAAGTCGCATAGTACTCAGAGCCATTCGAACCATTTTTGAAACTGTACTCATAGCTATTAGAAAAATAAAGTCTCTGCCTAGAGAGTGCAGCTCCCATACAGCTAAGTTAATTTGTTATACATGCTACATTAGCTTTCACTACACGTTTAATAGTTTCTACATTGTTAATCTGTTGAAAGAAAAATGGTTCAAATGGCTCTGAGCACTATGGGACTCAACTGCTGAGGTCATTAGTCCCCTAGAACTTAGAACTAGTTAAACCTAACTAACCTAAGGACATCACAAACATCCATGCCCGAGGCAGGATTCGAACCTGCGACCGTAGCGGTCTCGCGGTTCCAGACTGCAGCGCCTTTAACCGCACGGCCACTTCGGCCGGCAATCTGTTGAAAGAATTTATCACGAAAACAATAAGCTTTTATAAGTTTCTTCATACAGGAAAATGACAATATTTGTGCAAATAGTTCTTTACTCTTCTAACAGATGGCGTTACTTGTTACGTTCACAGAATACTGACGCCTACTTTCAGGTATGCCATCTCCGCTATGAACTGAAATTTACAATTGTAGGAATAAAATTTATGCTTTGCTCTCATACTCTAAAACTGAGTGTATTTAAATGTGTGTTACTGTCTTCAATTAACTGTGTAATTACAAGCTGCACCAAATTAGTTCAAAAATGGTTCAAATGGCTCTGAGCACTATGGGACTTAACTTCTGAGGTCATCAGTTCCCTAGAACTTAGTACTACTTAACTCTAACTAACCTAAGGTCATCTCACACATCCATGCCCGAGGCAGGATTCGAACCTGCGACCGTAGCGGTCGCGCGGTTTCAAACTGTAGCGCCTAGAACCGTTCGGCCACTCCGGCTGGCGCCCCAAACCAGTTTTCGGAATGAAAACGACAAGAACAAAGACAAGAACCACAATACTTTCTTCTATTTATCGAGTTTTTTTTCCAAGGAACCGAACGACTTGTTCGAATTATCGATAAATTCGATTTATCGAAATTCGGCTATGTATGCTTGCGAGACGGTGCTGCCACCTACTGCAGTCTGTGTCGTAAAACAGAATTCGGAGTTGGAATGGCAGATGAGTACGGAAAGATTCTGGGGAGTTCCGCTTGTATGTGGAAGAGAAGAGTTCTCGCCCTATTGGCCTACGTAGTGTGCTCCGGCGCAGCTGACTATGCTGCTCTGGTGCGCATAACAATGCCCAGGAAGTGCGGCAGAGAACGCAATTTACCGCCGGGAACTTACACACGACAAGCACAGTGCGTGTAATCAACTTGTTTATCGTGTACACGTACAAGAAAACTTGGTTCATACCCAGTAATTCCGACAACTGTAAGAGGTTAATAAGCAACTCAGAACATGAATTACGCGACTTCAACGTATCTGACCATACGCACGAATGCGCACACAAAAGCTGTGAACGACAGTTTTCTCTCTCTCTCTCTGGCTTTTTTTTTTTTTTTTTTTTTTGCATTCATCTGTGAAGTCACGACCCGACTATCGAAGAAAATAAATGTTAGTACAAATGGGAAGCAGTCGTTGCCAGTGACACCATCCCCGATTCTTTAAAGAGTAGAGATCCAGTATATAAAACGGTTTCGTTTTAAGAAAACCTCGTTTTTCGGGCAACCCAATTTTCATGACATCATAGCTCCTTAGTTATGTATCGTGCAGTGATATAATTTTGCAGGCACATTTACTCGTGTATGTGAATACTGTCGGCAAAATATGTTGCGAATAGAGTTTGAATTAACAAATAATAAATTAAAACGTCATTCTGATGCTGAAACTTTACTGCTGGAACAGCGAGAACGTAGCAGGCGATAAACATATTTCCTTTCTTTATTTTTTGTGGGTGTCAGCGAAAAAGGGTTTCGAAATGGTCTGAAATCTAGTGTAAAGTCGCTAAGTGCTCCCATTCTCTAGTTCCTGTTGAATATAGCCTGGATAATTTGTACGGATTGAGTTACGCTGACACAAGACAAATGAACAGTTTCAATCTTAATATGTGTTGTGTTCTGTGTTTGACGGCCTTCTTTTCCGCAGTCACAGTTGTACAAGTTATAGAAGTACACAAAACAGTAAGATCAAGACACAGTATTCGAAATATCGAGATGGCAGTCGACCACCTACACAACATAACAACGTACGTACTTTCCAGAATGAGATTTTCACTCTGCAGCGGAGTGTGCGCTGATATGAAACTTCCTGGCAGATTAAAACTGTGTGCCCGACCGAGACTCGAACTCGGGACCTTTGCCTTTCTCCTGCGCAGGAGAGCTTCTGTAAAGTTTGGAAGGTAGGAGACGAGGTACTGGCAGAAGTAAAGCTGTGAGTACCGGGCGTGAGTCGTGCTTCGGTAGCTCAGTTGGTAGAGCACTTGCCCGCGAAAGGCAAAGATCCCGAGTTCGAGTCTCGGTCGGGCACACAGTTTTAATCTGCCAGGAAGTTTCAACGTACGTACTATTTCCTGTGAGTGAAAGCACTGTGTACAAAAATCTAACACATATGTCTAGAATATCGTGAAGAATGAAGTAAGAAACAAAAAAAAAAAATTGGCAATTGAAGGTGCTTTAAAGCAAAGCGAAACTCGTATGGTCTTAATACACTCCACAGCCTGAGTAACCAGCGCGGGACGAGCAGGACTAACGTCAGTGAGCTTCTGAAAGGTACCAACGGGGATGTGGCGCCATATCGACAACAATGTAGTGTCCATTCCGCTAGGTTTCTCGGTTGAGGGTCAGTGGAGTGAACAGCCCGATTCAGGCGGTCCTACAGAGACTTGAGTCGGTTTAAATCCGGAGTGTTGGGTCGCCAGGAGAGAACGGTAAACTTATGCTGGTGCTCTTCGAACCATGCACGTACTTTACAAATAGTGTGAGACGTTGCACTGTCCTGCTGGTAGATGTAACTGAGAAGAGGGGAAAAAATGCATGTAGGGATGGAGATGGTCCACAAGGATAGATGCATACTTGTGTTGACCCACTGTGCTCTCCAGAATGGCATAACGAGCAATAGGTAGCTCGACACATGTTGTGTCCCACATAGAATTTCTTTCTTCCCATATTCACTCTTTGTATTCTCTTACGCTCTTTCTCATTGTGATTTTCATTGCCTTTTTGTAATTGTGTAGTCTGAGGACCATAATTTTGTTATTACAGGCATGCAATCCACACGTCGTCTGTATGGGTTATTTCGTTTCAGCCGCGCTAGCGAATGGATGTTGTTTACTGCCGCACTACACTTCCATGTTTACATCGCTGTACTTACGCTTCGCCGAGTGCTGTCCGTCCGTTAATCTCCGTATTCGTTCATATTCCTTGTGATCTGATCGCTCCTTCTGGTCGTGCTGCTGCTAATTGGAATGTCGGTTGTTTAACCGAAATTTCGTCGCTGGGTTAACCATGGCTACAAACCTGAGGAAGAATACTCTAGTATTTGCTTTTGACAAAACCGTTCCAGGCGCTACTGTTTGGGACCGTGCGACCACTGCGGTCGCAGGTTAGAATCCTGCCTCGGGCATGGATGTGTGTGATGTCCTTAGGTTAGTTAGGTTTACGTAATTCTATGTTCTAGGGGACTGATGATCTCAGATGTTAATCCCATAGTGCTCAGAGCCATTTGAACCACTGGCTGTGCGAAAATCCGACTGAGTTTAAAGAGAGTAAAATTGTTCTTGTGCCAAAAAATAATGGAAAAAAAGATTTAAATAATTTTCGTCCAATTTCACTCTTGAATTCTGATTATACGTTAATAGCTAGAATAGTCAACAAGAGAATTTCATGCCTTTCAGATAAAATTATTATTATCAAGTTCAAAGAACAAAGTATATCAGCTCACGCATATTTGCTGAAGCCCAGTTGTTTCCAATACCGAGAATGATAGCGAGGAGAAGAATGCCCAAAATCACAAACTTTTTGTGGAAAGGTGAAGTGTTCAGAGTACCTGCTAAAGTAGCCACTTTAGATCCTAAAAATTGTGGACTGATATAACGGATAAAGCCTCTGCACTTTTTACCAAAAGGCAAGTTAATTTAATAAGAGACTCGCGAGAAAGTGTTTAAGATAATTAAACCTCAGAGCCTGCTTCCCCCAATTGATGTACAGAAAATCAACAGTCGTTTACAGCATGTGAGGGTTTTTTATGTTGAGTTCAGTTATGTAAGTGCCGAAATCAGACAGTCACGACACTTAACATCAAGAGCCATAATGCGGGAAAGAAAGAAAAGCGAAAATAGAACGACAGTTTCCAAACACTGATTGGACTAAGATTTGGAAAAACATTGGTTCTAATGTGCTCACGTCTAGCATAAAAACGTCATGGCACAAGACAGTTAACAACATAGTTAGCACCAATGAAAGACTGTACGCAATCAGACTCTGTGAAACAAATTTATGTCAAAATGCCATCTAGTTGACACAGTAGTTCATAGATACACTTGCTGCGGTCACATGAATAGTTGGAAGAGAATCCGAGAGCAAATAGCTCTGATTACAAGGACATCCCATGAGAGTATATTGCTGTCATTGATTCACAGTCCTGAGGCAAGATATTTCCCAGAGGCAAAAAATAACTGTCTTGGTTGCTGGTAAATTTTGTTAATTACGTCATTAACAAACTAGGATCCGACACCACCATAGAGTTCAAGGTAAACATGCTGTGTGAATAGCACAAAATTAGAAGGTATTCGAATCACGAGAAAAAGTTTGGTAATAAGTTAAACATTATACATGAAAGAATTGGCATTGGTTAATATAAAAAAGAAGACTGTGTTGACATTGATGTATTTTTACTGTAAATTTTTGGTGTGTGCTTTTCCTACTTCAGGAAGTAGTCTTTGACATTTTGTAAGCTAATGTACAGAACTTACATGACAGTCAGATTATGTGTCAAATAGTGTCAAAACACAAAACATTGAAGCTGAATTACTGGTTTATAGTATAAATATGAAAATTGACAGTTTTTATGGAAATGTCTTTATCGATTGGTTAAAACCATAAGATTGTATCTGATATAATGTAATATGCAATGGGTGGCAAATTGACCGTTCATTTTTGCACTGTGATGTGTAAGTCAGTTTTCCAGTGAAAGATCTATTATATAGGTCTGATCACTTCAGATAATTAACATTTCATTAATGCCAGAAAGTGTAGTTAGAAGGCTAGTCAACTTTACAACATCTCTTTTCCGCCATTCTCAAGTATTTAAGAGTTTGTCTAATATGATATTAAATCGTTTTTATGTGCGATGGGCATAAATCTTTTATATTCTGTGTAAGTTTTGGTGGCTTCAGTACAATTGTGTGAAATGGTCGTAGTTAGTCTGACTGAGCTGAGAAGGTTAATGATCAGTTTCTTTCCTTAACCTGTCTCTCACGACGACTACACGTGTATATGTGTACATTAGTAAATTAAAAATTATACCAAAAACTTGATTATATCCTTCATAAAGGGCTATTTATGCTTCTGTATAGATTGGAGCACATGTAATTGAAAGTGCAGTTTTTTTATTTATTCATGTTTGAAGAAGTTTGAATGTCTTTAAGAAACTTTTCTTGATGTTCAAATTAATTCTTTCTGGTAATTTAGTCAATAACACAATTTTCTTTTGTATTCCTTTACGATCAGCATAATTGCAATGTTCAAACTGTTTTTGTTTAAATCATTTCATATATACCATGAATGCATGGTTAGCACATGAACTGAGAATGTATTTGGAATGTGTGACATTGTTCCTTAAATAAATGTTTAAAAAAAGTGATCGCGCAGCTGACTGCCATGCAAAGGGACGCAGGTTCGATTCCCAGTACTTTCACAGATTTTTCCCTAGCGTGAGTTCTGGTACGGGGTGCATTCAGCCTCGTGAGGCCAACTCAGGAGATAATCGACAGATTAGTAGCGATTACAAGGTCATAAACACCGACAACGACTGGGAGACCAGTGCGGAGATCACACGCCCCTCCATACTGCATCTGATAACGCCATTGGTAAAGGATGACACAAGGGTCGGTTGGGCCCAATTCACTCATCTAGATCCAGAACGCAGAACTTTACCTTTACCTTTACCTCATTCTACAGTTTGTCGAAATTTATGTTAAATAGATGTGGTAAGTGGAGATACGTTGTTATTATTGTGATTAGATTAAAATATTTAGCACATGTCATTGTAATTAGACAATTTATGATTATTATAATACAAAATTTTCAAATATTACAATTATCTTGTTAAAATCACAGGCATACACTATCTGATCAAAAGCATCTGGAAACCTATTAGAGGACATTCACGTGCATGCGTACAACTGTTATCTTTATGACGATATGAACATGCTGGGGACACTTTCAATGAGAGCCTGAATGTCTGTAGAGGAATGGTAACCCATTCTTCTTTAAGAGCCGAAACCAAAGAAAGTAATGATGTTGAACGCAGGTGTCTGGAGCGAAGTCGACGTTGTAACTCATCCTAAAGATGTGAAGTTTAAAGCTTTCCCGGCGCACTGATTGTTCCTTAAAAACACGGGAGAACTGCCCTCCACGGCGAAAGCTTGGTGTATCGATATCAGGTCGAGTTTCATCTTTATACAGCAAGTGTGCACATCACATAAAGAATTCTAGTGATTTTATCAGCCGACTTCAGTCACTACAACTGCAAAGTAACGACTTATTGGTCAGTCTTGATGTGGTTTCACTTTTCACAAAGATGCCTCTTGTGGACTCATTACACCTCATTGGCAATATGTTTGAGCACACTCTCTCCTCTACATATTTTATATTTAACAATAAGTTTTACGAACAATCTGACGGTGTCGCCATGGGGAGTCCTTTGTCTCCCCTGGTGGCCAATCTTTTTATGGAAGATTTTGAGGTAAGGGCACCCGACTCTGCCACTTTTAAACCGACAGTATTTTGGCGATACGTTGACGACACTTTTATAGTGTGTCCTCATGGTCTGGACCGTCTCCAAGAATTTTTACGTCACATGAACTCTATACATGAAAACATAAAGTTTACCATGAAGATAGAGAAAGATGGTTGTTTGCCATTTTTAGACGTCTTGGTGCGACGTAAGAGTGATGGCACACTTGATCACTCGGTGTACAGAAAGCCCACTCATACAGACCTGTATCTACAAGCTACTAGTTGCCACCATCCAGCACAAACAATGGCGTTCTCAAAACCTTGATCCACCTTGCCCATACCATCCCTGACGCCGACAGTCTTCAAGCGGAACTGGAACACCCGCAAAAAGTATTTCTGAAGAATGGCTTTTCAACTAGGCAAGTGAAGAGAGTGATGCAGACCTACAAACGACGGAACAAGGAAGAGTTAGAGGCCTTCAGGTCGACTGCTTATTAACCATTTTCACAGATAGGCAGAATATTGAGAAAGTATCAAGTGAGAATCATCTTTCGCCCTCCTTCCAAAATTTCGTCACTGGTGGGATCCGGTAAAGACGACCTGGGTCTGCATACGTCAGGTGTTTACAAAATTCCGTGTGAATGCGGTAAATCATATATAGGGCAAACAACACGAACTAAGCAGGAACACATTGTGGAACACCAACGGCATACTCGCCTTCTCCAACCCACCTAGTCCGCAATCGCCGAACATTGTATTTCCACAGACCATTCCATGAATTACAACGACACAAAAATTTTGGCCCATACATCAAACTTTTGGAGCTCGATTATCAATGAATCCGTGGAAATAAGATTGTCTGACAACGAGACTCTCATCAATCGAGATAGCGGTTATCAGCTAAACTCTGCTTGGAATCCTGTTATAGAGAAACTTCGTAGTCGACGTAGTTATCTGCATAAAGATGGAAATCGACCTGACACCGATACGCCAGGCTTTCACAGTGGAGGGCGCGAGGCGCAGCGCACGGAGTTGTTATGAAAGAGCATGCTGATGCTGTAAAATTTGTTCGTGTCCTTGCACGTTAAAGATTTTCTGAAGTGCAATAAGAGAACCACGAAAAGCATCTCCTTACAGTAGCACTACCTCCAATGTACTTCACTGTTGTCACAACACATGATGGCAGTAGTGGGGTAACAGCGGTGCAAGCACACTTTTGGTATCAAATTGATATGAAAATCAATTAAATTGTGACAGCTGATTGATTTATGAGCTTAACCTGTCGTTTGGCCAAGTGGTTTACGACCCCCTAAGGGTTTGTTTATGACCCCCTCAGGATAATTCATTCTTCTGAGAAAGCCCCTCAATCTCTGCCCTTCCTCCTCCACCTCCCCCATCTGGAAAGATCACACCCTCTCCCTCCCCCTCATGGATATAATCGCACTTTCAGGCCTGAGTTATTCGAATAGCCCCCTCCCAATCTAGCAATTGGAATGACTACTTAATTAAATCAATAAATTAACTAACCCCCTCCCCCTCTGGTAAATCCCCCAGCTCCCTCCTCTCCATTTCCTGGAAATTGGAGGAAAAAAGATTCAATCTGTGCTGGAAGGCTCTCACGACAGGAGATTCAAATCAATGGCAATTATTTACCAAAGGATATACTGTTTACCTATGAAATTCAGTTTGCAAGGGTTGGATCTCTCTTTTATTTTATGGGAAAATATCATGATTCTCTGCTGTTTCAGAAAATGTGGATCTTGTAAAAGAAGTAATTAAATAGATTGCTTTTTTTCCCATTGTTCGAAGAACACTATTACGATACTGATATCAACATATCTCATCGCACATAATGACACTGTTAAAAATCTTTCAATCGTGTCTGACAACAGGGCAGATGTACTGGCCAAGACATTGTGCATCCAAGCGGCGACTGCTCCAACAGGTTGCACCACACGCTGGTATCCACCTGTTCTGGCACTGCGACTGCTGTCGACCACCACACCGCCAGCCATCTCACAGCTGTTGTACACTCCAAGTGGCTGCTTCCTGTCATGTGCCACTGCTTGGGAGAATTTTGACCAATATGCCCAAACCAGCAGACCATAATGTCTCAGAATATTGCTCCCATTTTTTTGGGAGCATCCAGCAATCAGGTTACCACCACAACCACGGTTCCCTTTGTTCGCGGCCATCTCAAATCGCTACTTATGGCTGCAGCACCTGCACAATCTGCTCCCAAATACACACCTTCCATACAAGATCAGTGTAAGCAGCTGTTCTATGTGCTTGCCCTGCTATGCAGATACCGAGTTAGTTCAGAATATCACTGGCAGAGGACGCTGGGAGAAGCAGCCCCAGTTTGCTTCCCCTCACGCCTCTGGTTATTTCCAGTCGGACAAAGCACCAGGTGGCGGCAACGCTTTAATACAAGTGATGGCACTCTTTGATAATGATATCTGGGAAATTGCTCTAGAGACATATTCTCTCTCTCTCTCTCTCTCTCTCTCTCTCTCTCTCTCTCAGGTGGCTACTTCCTGCCCAGTGAGAATCTGTCATATGCCACACTAACCACTCCTTTGTCCTGAATTAAATAGTGGATACCTGGTAAATCCCCAGCTGTGGATGTCTTGTAATTATTAAATCGATACTCTTTGTGTGTGTGCACTTTTTCCCTGCATCCTATTGTTGAATACTGGGACCAGTATATGTGTCAGCAACTCCCCAGTTCCCAGACCCTTCCTGATTTTTTTTCCTTCCCTACTGTTGGCGGCTAATGGCACAGTTAGGTCATTTGGCAGGAGGTCCACTACACTGGTGGTAGGTGAGAATTTCTAATTTCACCTCAGTTGCATGCTGTCTCCTTAAAGAATCAGCAGAGGGGTTGGACTGATGTGTGTGGTCTCAGTATCACTGTTGGAAACCATAAATTGACCAATTGAGAATATGATACCTCAATTGGAATTTCAAATTTCGTCGTGTATTTATACCGCCACAGTTGAGGAATTCGCGAACAATAATAGTCTGCTAAGTGCATTTTATGAAGCACTATATAATTCCTAAGTTCATTCTCTCAGCTATACCAGGACGAAGAAGGAGGAGGGAAGGCTGTCCTGCGTCATAGGATAGTGCCAACAACAAGTATCACTCAAAACAGAGTGCACTACAAGGTATTGAGAAGTTCAAATCAACAATCCTAGTACTTTTCACGACTAGATACCCCAGATTGCTCCAACATACAGCCCACTCGTCCCCCAGATGTCCACATGCAGCATTCCCATCCACTCGTACACCACCAGTGCGAATACTCAGACATCAGAGAAAACTGCCGTCGTAACTGCAGCTGCAAGAAAGAGTTGTGATATATATGGTACCAACACATGGCAATAATGGACATTAAATCGGTCAATTTTCGAGGAAGAATACATGCAACAAACACTATCACAGAAACCGCCTAACGCATACTGAGTATTAGTTCAGTATTCAGCTATCCAGAGAGCACCGCGAGGGCAGCCGCTGGGACTTTTCCCCATAGCTACGGGCAAAAACCGATTAGCCGGCCGACCGAAACTTATCTTCATACCCGTGGCTCACGACAGCCTTAAGCCAGAAATGTCAGTTCGTTCCAGTCGCTGGCTACCTACGCCACACGCCTGAACAACCGGCAGAGTCGTCCTAAGATACCAACCACGTATTTAACACTGTTACAGTTCAATATTACGATTACAGCTCCAATCTGGCGACATTCAACAATGAGCGAAGTATCGGAAATACCTCCTCCTTACGGCTGTGGCTCTGGCACGAATCTCACATTGAAATATCAGTATCTATTTCCTCCTTATAATTGGACATAATTTTCCATGCAAAATCTTTCATACCCCCATTATGGCTGTCGATGCGATGCAATCGCAGTTTTCCACGTCAAATATATACCAACGTTATCAGACATAGTCATTTTTCTTTGCACATGTTGGAACATTGACCACAGTAACTTTACACCTCAAGCCTGTCGAACACAGTGAATCTATCACACAGCCCCTACTAAGTACAATACTTTGCCAATAACTGAATGCTAGTGGTACCAAACAATACTGAGCCAAAATCCGTGACGGATGGACATGCCTCATTTCTTTTTCTTGCGAGGGGTACCACTTTGTCTTAGAAAGAGAGACACAATCATCTTATAAGCGACCAGCTATTAAAAACATAATCGCAAAGATAATGTTACAGTCACCTTATACAAAAAGCGGTCTTGGTTCCACAGGCAAACACAAGTATCATTAACGATATCAGTGCTGAAATCTATAAATACTTAATAAAGCGAAGTATAGTATTGTTTCTGAATGAAATGGTCTTCCACACAAATGCCGTGACATTGAATATAGGCAGTGATCGTGGGGATACGTATTAATAGACCGAAAGTGTGGGTGCACATTGCCAGAGGTGTAAGCTCATAATGAAATCACTCTTCTGACAGAATTTAGACAGTGATTTCGCTAAGGAACGTGGTATTAATCTGATATTTACAACTCCATCTTGCCACTGACAGATATTTCCCACGTTAAGAAATGGTTCTTGAAATGCCTTCTACGTCGATATCATGCAGACAGTGTAAAAGAGGTTCTGCTGTATATCCACAGACTTATAGGCGAGGGAGGATGACGGCTGTTTGAGAATGGTCACATACAGTAGAGGGTGTGTTATGTGACGAATCTCTTAAAAAAATGCAAACTTGCTTGAAGTTGTAAGAAATGTACAAAATCGTATTACCAATACACAGGCTTTTCAGATCTAAAGCGTTACGCATTCTGGTAGAAATGCTGTCTGTGATTTGGAATCAAGTCTCCATTCAACCTTATACTTACGTTGGATGCTTTGGAGAAGCCTTTTTTCGAAACTATCTGCTAAGAACCCCATACACCAAAAATCCAGCATTATTTTGGACAGTCTCTCTGCACCTTTTAACTGTTCCTCAGTCTCTACTGTGCCGTTCCTGCTCCTTTGTCCATTTGATGGTTCCAATTTAAGCTGGGATTGAGCAGAAGTTGGAGAGCGCAGCATCTACTAGCTTCTGCATCCTGTGGAGAAACAATGTGAGCTGAGTTAATGCGACATAACCATGTTTTCACAACTCAGTGGAAATGGGAATATGTCCTAGCTCCATCAACCATGTGCAGTATGTAATGCTGGCGAAAAATGACGCTTTTTCCTCTATAAGGTACTAAAAAAGACAGTATGAGCAGCCACAGTAGAGTTTCTTATTGGGAAAGTTAGGAAGACTTCACGTCATAAGGAAATTGGAAGAAGGATAATAATTTTGCTATTGCATTGTGCTGTGTTTCCAAAGTGCACACAGGTACTCCAGTCTGAAGGGGATCTGCATCTATAAGGGTGTATTCATGTCTCTCACCAAAACTTTCTCTCCCTCCTCTTTGTCTTGTACCATCCAACAGAAAATAGCTATGAACTATACAAACATCACTAAAGTCAACCGGCAGAGAACTCGATAAGATATTACCTGATTGATCTCTTCCAGTTTATTAAAATCATATACCGTCTGCATGTTGATATCGAGCATATGTGCCAATCCTATTAAACATAGACGTATTGGTTCATTGGAGCAGGTGGCCAGGGATCGAAGTCACTTGCACACGCTAGTGTAAAATTTTCTCACCTGTACTGTAGGAAGACCATATCCATAAGACTATCAATCGCAAGAGAGGGTCCCTGTGTTGTTCTTTCATAAGTAGTTTGATACATTGTTTTTCTGCTGTATAACATCCAAGCAGTGTATGACTACAACTTTGCACCACCGTTCACTTCATTTTTCCGACACGACTTCGAGGTCTGTGACTGCTGCTAAGCCGATATTAACATGTTTCAATCAATTGGCTCTCACAGAAAGCTGGGCATCGTATGATTTAAACTATGCTGCTCCCACAACACATAGGATGGAAGCAATAAAAGACAAAGGCAGTGTTTCTCATTGACAGAAATGTGGAGGACGTTGCAACACACAGAAACTGGAAGAGTTCATGGCATTGTGGAACATTTTCAAACAGCTGACCAAAGTTGATGACATCTATATTAAATCTCGTCTTCCACACTGAGGAGATAGGAAATGACTAGGTGTTCCATTTTAAAGAACCCAAGAGAACTGATTCCTCATATTGCAGCCAAGTATGTGACCATTGTTTCGGTGCTGGCTATTCGCGGAAGGTGTTGCTCCCACAAAGACTCTCACCATCTCAAACAAGTGGTATCAGTCAGTCACTATGTGGTAATCAACGGTATACCAGAGTAGTGGAACAAACTATGTTCCAGCACATTTTGTTAGGGCTGGTTGCCTACATCAGGGACAGTTATGCACTCATGGGCAAACCTATTGTTTTCCTTTGATTCACAGGTACTTAACCTATTGTTCTGCTAAAAGGATCCTTGTTTTTGATTGACAGGTCCTTAACCTGTTGTTCCCCTACTGCCTCCCACTTCCTCACCCCTCCTCAGGAAATCTGCCCCCTCACTGCTACAGGTACACTTTCAGGCCTAAGTTATTGAAATGGCCCCTCTCACTCTTATCAATTTGATCGACTGCTTAATTAAATTGATCAATTAATTAATCTCTCCCCTCTGGTAAACCCCCTCCCCTTACACCCTCCCTCTAGGAAATTGGTGGGAAAAAGACTCAGCTGATCGATCATTTCGAGGGAATTCTATTGTAGTGTGCAGAATATTATTTTAAACAGTTTAGGCAATGTATATAATATTGTTTACTTATTTATGGCAGTGTATGGAATATACGAGGGCAAATTTGAAATGTGCGCTGCAATCGAAAATCCCGCCAAGTTTTAGTTGGCAAAAAACCTAAAACCTATAGAAATTTACTGTGAACTGTGCAAAGTGTACAGAAACAATGTAATGAATAAATGTTCCGTCCGGAAATGGTGCATTCGGTTTAACAATGGCCAAACCAACGTTCATGATGAAGAGAAGAGTAGACGCTCAAGCATTGTGACTGACGACCTTGTCGCTAAAGTTGAAGAAACAATTCGTGAAAACTGTCGCTTCAAAAGAACGGAGCTTTCGCTTTATTTTCCACAAGTTTCATGGACTTTCTTCTTTGAAATTGTCACTCAAAAGCTAGGTCACCACAAATCTTGTGCACGATGGGTGCCCAAAACGCTTACAGAGCACCATAAAGAACAGAGATTGAGGGCAACATTGACATTTCTGAAGGCTTACCACAAACATGGTGATTCATTACTGGATCAAATCGTAACCGGTGACGATACATGGGTGAAACATGTCATTTTCAAGACAAAATTACAGTCCATGGAGCGGGGGCACACAAGGTTCCAACAAAAACCAAGAAAATGTTTGCAAACTTTGTCAGCAAGGAAGTTGCTAGCGACAGCATTTTGGAATAGGCAAGGTGTGCTTCTTATTGATTTTCTCGAATGTGGGGCAACCATAAATTCTGCCCAGTACTGTCAAACTTTGCACAACATTAGAAGAACAGTTCAAAACAAACTCCGAGGAAAGCTGACTTCCAAAATTTTGTTTTTGCACGACAGTGCCCGACCACACACGGCAAACTACACTAAAGAACTCCTTAATTCATTCAAATGGGAAATTTCCCTCATCCGCCCTATAGCCCCGATCTTGTACCAAGCAACAACCACTTGTTCCCCAAGATGAAGAACTGCCTTGCGACACAGCGCTTTGATGATGACATGGAATTCAAGGTAGGAGTGACTCACTGGCAGAAGTCTCAGGCGCAGAATTTTATGACGAACGTCTTTCAAAGCTTGTCCACCGCTATGATAAGTGCCTCAATGTGTTTGGTAACTATGTGGAAAAGTAGTATGTCAGTCGCACTTTCAGATGTATATAATATAATGTATTTCTTGCACTTAGTTTTTTTTAATGCCGAAACGTTCCCTGGACTCTGAAAAGGCTTCGTAGTTTATTTATTCAGTTAAAGAATTTGTCCAGAAATCGATAGCTGCATATGGAATATTGTTTAAACAATTTAGACAATGTGTGGTATATTGTTTATTTAAACAATTTAGGGGATTCAAGGCAGTGTATGGAATATAGTTTATTTATTTATTTAAAGAATTTTTCAGGAAATCGATCAGCAGCCCCTCCACACCATCCCCACGCCTCTCTCGCCCCCTACGCTTCCCCTCCTTTACCCGGAAATTGGCGGCTCTGCGGTGGAGAGGAAGGATCTCACGAAGGGAAATTCAAGGGTATATTGTTCTTTTATTTAAAAAAATCAATTTGCAGGGCTTTGATTTCACTTGCTCATAATTCTCTGCAGTTTGGAAAGATGCAGGTCTTGTGAGAAGTAACTACATTCACCATATTTCTTTTTTTATTCCGATTGCGCAAGGAATACCATCATGAAACACACATCACACGTAATCACACACAGTTAAAAGTCTTTCGATCGTGAAGCACGCACTGCCCACAGTCCGCTGTCCACTGGATGCTACCGCACACATTCCCAGGAGTTGGGATGCACCAGTGGGCCCCGTGAAGTGACGACACGGCCGTCAGCTGCCGAACCACGGGTCCTGCTAGGATGACGCGGCGGCATCCCTTTGATACATGATGCCTCAGAAATACCTGACGAAATACGTGTTCACCTAAGCACCGTTGCTGGCGCGATGATACAGAGCTGCGGTCCAGCTCTATAGCAATCTGTCCCATTGCTTCCCAGAATAGCTAAGAGTGCATTGCCGCTAGCGCTCCTAGTGGGACATGCGAGCTGCATCTAGCTGCGAATGCATTTACCTACCCAGTGTGTGGCTGACGCATCACCTCAAAATGTTCTCAATGTTATACGGACATCACATGGCCATGTAAATAACAGCCAAATCCCCCTCTTAATGTGCTACAGAAATCTGTTGCAGTGCTTCCCAGAATAATACAGGGTGCATTCTCCCTAGCAGTCCTAATGGGAAAGCCCATCTATTACTTGTCAGTCCCATCTCGGAATTCATAAATTGTCACAGAAATAGTTAACGATCTCTTTTGTAGGAGCTTTCGTGATGTCTCAGCTTGTCCGCATGGAAATTCTTGCCCTAGAAGGAACTGTTTATGAGAATAGCCTTGAATAACACCGAATGCATTCTTCCTAATGATTCTAATGGGATAGCCCGTCCATCACTGAATTTACTCATCAAATAGCTGCTGTTGCTGGTGTTGGAGCACCGTCTGCCATTGTTTTCTGCAGACGAGACTTTCAGTGGCAAAACTATTTTGTACAGATCGCCATATTGCAGTGACAGTTAAACACCGCAAAAGTTGTCAAATACATGCCATGTACTCACCGTGCCACAGTCCAGCGCCGACAGACGAAACTGCCACCATAAACGTGGCACATGAGCACAGCCAGAGAAAGGCCAGCTGGCTGTGGACGACCCCCTTACCCCAGGAGGTGCTGAGTAGCAGGAGTTGGAACGCTGTCGATACTACCAGTGCAAACACTCATCGTATTGAATCTTCTCAAATTTCCACAGAGTATACACATGACACACGCGGTCTCGAAGGCGACTCAGCGCAAACTGAGTATTAGTTCATTATTTATCCATCCAGGGGGAGCTGCGAGCCAAATCATCATAAGTCCAAAGCTTTCTCGGACTCTCTGAACCGATGTACAAAGGATGGCTTGCTTGCTTGTTGCTAAGCTTTCTACGGCCATCTCCAGACTCACAAGGATATTAGGAACCAGACACATATTCATCAGTGTAACTACAATTAAATATTAGAATTGCTGCCATAGTCTGACACCGAACAATGTACTGATATGTCTTTGATTTACGACCGTGGTTCTGGAACGAATCTCAGTATCTAAAGCGCACATAATTTTCCATGTAAAATAATTTTTTCATTGCCCTTACGCCTGTTGTGCTGAATCTACACCTCCGTAATTATCAGACACGCAGTAGCGACCACCAGACACTCACACATATACTGTGAAGACTGTTGTACAAAGGCTAGGTCATCTTCCCTCACTGTTTCTGGCCCCAGCCTATTTGCTTACTTGCTTGCTTTCTACACACATCTTCTAATTCTGGGACTATAAGAACACACGTATTTTCACATGGTTCGTCAGAATATTACACTATTTACACGATACTTCTCTATATAAAGCACATAGCAGTATTGCTTGCTTAGCAGTATCGCTCGCGCAACATAATTCTGAAGATATAGACTGCAAAGTATTTCTCTAGAAACCCAAAACTTAGTGAAGTTAAGCGTGCTGTGAACCACTGAGTAACCAGAAACTTATCCTGTCTGCGAAGATCTTTACGTGAAAACTCGAAAAAAAAAATAGAGGAAACTAATATTTCCACTTGCCAATAACGATATTGGTGATGTAACGGACTCAAAATCATCCTTATAAATTACAAAGTCAGTTAAGCTGTTTTTCATGTCTAGAGAATCAGCAAACATGTCTTCCATCCGCCTTTCACCTGCTAGATGCACATAACACAATCGATATTCCCTCAACTAAATAAAAGCACGAAATGTGCGTTAGGAGTCAACCGGACAATTTACGTGTGATGGAATAATGGTCCGGAACAAATACACGTCCATAATGAATCTTCTCAAATTTCCATGCGATCACAAAAGCTGTCCAACACATACTAAGTATTAGTTCGCTTTTCAGCCGTCTAGAGGACGACGCGGTTAAATCAGCTACATTCCTGCATCCAAACAGGCCTCTCCATTCGGACAGCCCCTACCTTTAGCTGGAAACGTGAATCATTCTCACCACAGGCCACCGCCGGCGCGCCATGCACCCCTAGACAGAATCGTCCTAGGAAATTGGCCACAAACATATTTGATCATTATACTTACAATTAAATGTTACAATTCCAGTCTCAGTTCCACGTTATTCGACAATGAGCAAAGTATCAGAAATACAACCTACTGACAGCTGCAACCCTAGAAATAGAAATATCTGTACCATTCTTATGACTTGACGTACTTTTCCCTTTGCTATCAGAGTATTCCCCGTCAAATCCATATCTTCTTTATTACCGGAAATAGTCATTCCCTTTGCTCATGTTAGAACACACACACACACACACATAGTTTATAAAGGCTGATGCTCAAGGCGAACCTATCACACATAACCTACTACTAAGTATAATACTTCGTCAATAACTGAATGCTGACGATACGAAACAATACTGAGAGAAAATCAGCGATGGGTGGACATGTCTCATAAGTTTTTCTTGCGAGTGCTACCACTGCATCTTAGAAAGAGAGGCGTAGTCGTCTTACAAACCGCCAGATGTTAAAAAAATGCACGATCTCAACAACTACTGTGTGTTACTGTCACAAGGTCTTGGCTCTAAGGTTCACACAAGTATCCATGTTAAAAGCTTTATAAATCGAGGTATGGCATTACCTCCAAATGAAGTGGTTTTTCCAGACAAATACCGTGACACTGAATATTGACGGTGATCGTAGGATTGTATATTATCAGACCAGCAGTGTGGTTACATGTCGCCGACGGTGCACCCTTGTAATAAAGTTACCGAGTTTTGAAAGAGATTTGGCTAAGGAGCATGCTATGAAACCGGTATTTGCAACTCCCTCATGCCGCCACTAGATATTTCTCCAGTATTTGCAACTCATTCTGTCTTGATACCATGTCAGAGGTTCTGCGATATTTCCACTGCATTATAGGCGATGGTTGATTGAGAAGGATCCCAAACAGTACTAGATGCTGTCCTGATTGAGGTTCTAAGAAATGTACACTAGCTTTTCAGATCTCTGCTACTACGCTTTCAGTAGAAATGATGTCCGTGATTTGGAATCAAGTCTTTCCATCCAGCCACATAGCTGCATTGTATCCAATGGAGAAGTCCTTTAATGATTACAGCCACTAGCGAATCATTTTTCTGGCCTCTCACATTTCGAAACGAGTCATCTTTCTTGAACATATCTGCTATAGTAAAAATCCAATGGGGTTTTAGGTAGTCCCTATGCATCATGCAACTGCCCCTCACACTCTGCGCTATCATTCTTGCATGTGGTCATTCCAATGTAAGTCAGAACTGAGCAGTAGTTGGAGAAAGCTATATCGACCACCTTCTGCAACCCGTATGGAAACAGGCTAAGCTGAGTTACTGTGACAGGACTGTGTTTTGACCATTCAATGGAAACAGGAACATGTTATTTTAGCTCCGCCAGTAATCATGATGTGTAAGATTAGTGCCACACGAAGCCTGTTCCTGCAACACGAGATAGTGTAAAAGACAGTACAGTAACTGGGGGAAGGATGTGGATGGTGCTTCTCCAAACTACAAACAGGTACTGTGGATCCTCAAGGCCTATTCACGTCCATGACCCCAACATTCTATCATCGTTATTCTGTACCATTCAACAAAGAAAAATTACGAACTATAGAAGCTCCACTAACTTTACTCGATAAGATTTTTACCGCATTTCTCTCCTCCCATATATGGAAAACAAATACTGCATGCATGCTGACATCGAAAACATGTGATTATCCTACGAGTATTAAATATACAGGTGTTGATCCACTGCAAAGACCAGTTTAATGTTTCATCATCTGTACTGTAGGAGGATGACTGTATCCCACAGACTATACTATAAGACACAAGAAACGGTTCCTGTGACTGTGTGCCATTGTTTGAAACATTGTTTTTTTCTGCTGTAACACGCTTTGTTCACTGCCATACATTTTGTTTTTCCACCACTCACTTCGAGGTCTGTGTCAGGTTCTAAAATGACATTTAGACGTTCTGATCCATAGCCTCTCGCAGAAAACTAGATGTCAGAGTAAATCATGTTGTTACTGCTGCTACCATAACACATCACACACACTGCATGATTTTAAATAAAATACAGTTACTACATAAGGGAACTGGAAGAATTTGGCGGCGTTAAGGAGATTTTCCAAACTGCAGTCCAAAGGTGATGGACGACCTCTACATTTAAACTCATTTGTCACAGTGACGGAATAGCACTGCGTTCCATTTCGACTGATTCCTCATATTGCAGTCATGTATGCAACCACTTTTTCGGTGCTAGCCATCCCCAGAAGGAGTTGCTCCACCACCAAAACTCTCTCTCCAACTAAAACAAGCGATGTCCGTCAATCATTATGGGGCAAACTAACAGCGAGTCCCTACATAGCAGTGAGGACGGTTGCATTTCAGATACATATGTTGAAAGCAGGGTTTAATGATTTCTAGGAAGGGCACCACGTGATGGACGGCAGGTGCCACGTTACGACCATCAGGAAGATTCCATTCGGCGTTATTCTGGGTTATTTTCGTAAAGAGCTCCTATTAGGGCAAGAATTTCCATACAGATAAGCTGAGACACCACGAAAGCTCCTATAAAAGTGACCGTTAACTATTTCTGTGACACTTCAGAAATTCTGAGACGGGACTGATAAGTTGTGTTCAAATGTGTGTGAAATCTTAAGGGACTTAACTGCTAAGGTCATCAGTCCCTAAGCTTGCATGCTACTTAACCTAAATTATCCTAAGGACAAACACACACACCCATACCCGAGGGAGGACTCGAACCTCCGCCGGGACCAGCCGCACAGTCCATGACTGCAGCGGGACTGCTAGTAATGGACAGGCTGTCTCATTAGGTTCTCTAGGGAAAATGCACTCTGTATCATTCTGGGAAGCATTGCAACAGTTTTCTATAGCGCCTTAAGAGGGGGCCTGACTTATTTACATGGCCATGTGACATCAGTATAATATTGAGAACATTTCGTGGCGATGCGTCAGCCACGCTGGGTATGCAAACACGTGCACAGCTAGACGCAGCTCGCATGTCCCGTTAGGATCGCTAAGAACAATGCACTCTGAGCTATTCTATTCCATAGCGCTGGACCCCAGTTCTGCGTCATTGCGTCAGCAACAGTGCCTAGGTGAACACGTATTTCTACAGGTATTTCTAAGGTGTCATATATTAAAGGGATGCTGCTGCCTCATCCTTGCAGGACTCGAATGACACCTGCATGTAGTTCAGCAGCTGACAACCGCGTCGTCACTTCACGGGGACCGCAGGTGCATCCTGACTCCTGGGAGCTTGTGCAGTGGCGTTCTGTGCGGTCCATTGCACAGGGTACAGAAGGCAGTGAATGCTTTGCGGTCGAACGATTTTTAACTGTGTGTAATTATGTGTGATGTGTGTTTCACGACGGTATTCCTTGCGCAATCGGAATAAATAAAGAAATGTGATCGATGTAGTTACTTCTCACAAGACATGCATCTTTAAAAACTGTAGAGAATGATGAGCAAGTGAAATCAAAGCCCTGTAAACTGATTTTCTTTAGAAAAGTACAATATACCCTTGAATTTCCCTTTGTGAGATCCTTCCTCTCCACTGCAGAGACGCCAATTTCCAGGTATAGGACGGGAGGGGAAGAGGGGAGGGGTCGATGGGGGGCAGGGATGGGGTGGCGGGGTTGGTGAACGATTTCCTGAAAAATTCTTTAAATAAATAAATAAACTATTTTCCATACACTGCCTTGAATCCGCTAAATTGTTTAAATAAACAATATACCACACATCGTCTAAATTATTTAAAAAATATTCCATATGCAGCTATCGATTTCTGGACAAATTCTTTAACTAAATAAATAAACTAAATTCCATACACTGCCATAAATGACTATACAATATTCTATACAGTGCCTAAATTATTTAAACAATATTCAATACACTAAAATCGTATTCCCTCCAAATGATCGATCAACTGAGTCTTTTTCCCGCCAATTTCTGGGAGAGAGGATGGGAGGGGAGGGGGTTTACCAGAGGGGAGACATTAATTAATTGATCAGTTTAATTAAGTAGTTGATCAAATTGATAACAGTGAGAGGGGCTATCCAATAACTCAGACCTGAAAGTGTGCCTGTAGCAGCGAGGGGGAGGTTTCCTGACGGGAGAGGGACTGGGAGGGGGTGGGGGAACAACTGGTTAAGGACCTGTGAATCAAATGGAAGGATCCTTTTTGTAGAACAATGTGTTAAGTACCTGTACTGAGTGCATACCTGCCCCTGATGTAGGCAAACTGCACTAACAAATGTGCTTGAACATAGTTTCTTCCACTACTTATCAGTGGATAGATGGGATGGAAAAGACATCATCAGTATGGGACGATGCACTATAATAAGCACCACAGTTGATATTGAGCTTAATTTTGGCAGTTTTGGCAGTTTTTCCGTAATTTATATGCCAACCAATGGCATGGGAGCATGCTTCACATTTTGTGTATCATCACTACTTCACTACTTTGCGAGTATCATATAATAGATTGTGAATGTAGATAGATGGTTGTGCAGTACCCCCATTCTTGGTTAATTCTTGGATGTCTACACCAAAGTATACCAGACAGTGTGCTATACTGATGCAGTTAGGTTATCTACATGTCACTAACACTTTCACAATAGTGCTGAATTTGTGATTATGATTGGTGAATCACTTTCCAGCCAAATGCTCTTTTAACCTAGGGAACAGGTGATAGTCACTGGGCGCCAAGTCAGGACTATAGGGTGGGTGGGTGATTATGTTCCACTGAAACTGTTGGAGAAGAGCAACGGTTTCCCGAGCGATGTGTGGGCGAGCGTTGTCATGGAGAATGTGTACGCCCTTGCTCAACATTCCTCTTCTCCGGTTCTGAATTGCCCGTTTGAGTTTTTTCAGAGTCTCACAGTACCTGTCAGCGTTAATTGTGGTCCCAGCGATTCAGCTCCGACGACGAGGTGAAAGAATAGGTTCATAACTTTCTGAACATCATGGCGGCGAGATGGTACGACATGGGCATACAAAAACTGCCACAGCGTCTACAAAAATGCATCGACAGAAATGGTGATTATGTCGTAAAACAGCTAAATTTTTAGCTGTAAACTGATGTAAGCCATTGTAGAAATAAACAGGTCTATGTACTTATAAAAACATAGGAGACCTTTCTTTTGGGATTACCCTCGTACTATAGGGGTGTATACCCGGATACTGTTGATCAGATAGTGTATAGGTCACGTTCAAACTGGGCGTGACAGCAAGTTGTATTTGGGAAGGAGTAATGGATAATAAGCGTCGGCCCCCCCCCCCCCCCCCCTCCTCCAAACTAAGCCTTGGATCTGAACTTGCCCTAAGGTTGCCGTGCACAATGTACAGGTTAAATATTGATGTCAAATTCAGTAGTTATCGTTATGTCGTGTGAGCTTCACTGACGTCGATTGTGTTGGCGTCTCCAGAATGTTAGGTGTTACGGCCTTGTGACGGGTGCCGCCGGTTGAAGAAGTAATCACACGTACACAATCTACCCTATCTAAGCATATTTCTCATGTGACACTGCTTCTATATAAGAACTTGCTACATCTCCTCCAAAACAATGCCGAAACAGTTACAAATTTACTTTAAAGACAGTACCTAGTACTTGAAAGGTCTTACAGACGGACGAAAGACAGGCACGTACCCAAGGATGTGTGCTGCGACGACGTCCGCAACTGCCGGTGAAGACGTCTCCCGTGCTTGGAACTAGAGGTAAGACCCGGACAGCCTGAACAATGGTAATTCTGCCAGCGGTCGCGGAGGTCTCTGGAGTAAGACAAACGATCTTTGTTCCTCTTGGCAGGAGGCGCCAGCGGGGTGCCTGCAGCTCTCCATGCCAGCGGGAGCGACTCGTCGAGGAGTTCAGAGGCGACGGAGTAAGTGGTGGACAACCTGCCCGCTGCCGACGTCTAAATCGAAACCTCCGAGTCCCTGTTTGGCACACGCGCGCTGTTGCACTGTATTCTCGTGCCCGTTGCTGCATGTTTTATCAGGTTAGCTGGCCAGAGCTTCCTGTTCTTTTGTTGCCAGCGGAGTATACCCCGTCTTGTTTGCATACTACAAATGTGTGTGGGCGAAGACGGTGCGATACCATCTGAATTTTGAAGGAAGGGAAAAAGAGCCAATGGAAAGACAATCAAGTGCTTAATAGACCTGATATTTTTCTCTTCTTTCTTAGCCTGGATAAGTTAATTTGAAAGGATAGTGGTTTGACTGCATGGGAAATAATTCTGTTATTAGTAGAAAAGGGCCCGCATAATATTTGGAGTAATAATAATGCTGATATAATTATTGTCTCCAAGAGTAAATATGGAGGATGTTTGTCATTTATGTGTCTCTTGTTTTTACATTCTTCTCTAGTTATCTGTTCCTGTGCTCGTCTTCTCGTTGTATCTGTTCAGACATATGATTCCTGTAAGTCTACTTATTGAATAAGAAGTTAAGATAAAAAGGAATCCATTGCATTGTGGTTTTTTATTTCAGTCACAGTATTACATTTTCATAGCTCATCTCATGGGGCAACCGGTGAGTCTTTGTAATCAGAATTAGCCGGCTTGGCCGCGATCTGCTCAGGTGCCAGAGTGACCATCTCATTCACATAATTATTACTTACGTACACTACATATAACCTGCTTGTTTTTTACTGTCGAAGTCCGATTTGCCTGCACAAACACACATGTAATTTTTAAATTTGACAGTCATTCAGTATTGTTTAACTAAGCCTCTTAATTCAAAAGGTAATACCTCACGATTAAATTGCTAATTTACAGCATGAGAGAAAGCTATTTTGCCGTAAAAGATTTGTAATGAACAATTACACCGATGTGACAAGCGTTTTATGTGATCTGAAAGCACAATTCGTTAATGAATTGGTGCAACTTAGGACATTATGCAGTCAGAGAGTTTTGTTGTAATTTTTTCTCTACTCGGATCGCATACAACGGACGTTACAGTTCAGAGTTTTGATCTGTCGACACAGTTTTCACTTGTCACAAACAGCTGTGTCATATTGCCATGCCGAGTGCGATAGAGTACTCATACAAGGACGAGATAAGAAATGCAAATTCCCAAAAATGCGAGTTCATAGGTAATACTGAAATATGTTTTATGTAAAGTGTTTCAGGAGGGATAATAAATAATGTAGTAGGTGATACTACAAACCAGTTCTAATAAAACACCTCACACAACATGTGTGCAATTTTTTCTTGGTTACAGAGATACAGTTGATTCCAGAGTTGTTTCCATTTTGTGTAGTTGTATTCCAGTTGCTTTGGGTTTGTTTACCGATAGTTGTTTTTATTTTTAAGTTCAGACTGCGAAGTTGGAACTGAGCCTACATGATTGAATTTTTCAGCTGTGACTGACACCGTTATGTTAGATTCCTTGACAAGTTCTACTCCACCGCTTAAACATGCCGCACCTAATGAAAAATGCTGCATGTGCGCGTATGGTCCTAGTGAACGGATGTTGTAATGGATATGCTGCTGCTGCTTGTGGAGAATACCATAAGTGGTATCTTTATTGTTGAGTACTTAATTCAGCAGTGTATACTGTCATTTTCATTACACTGCGTGAGACTGATACAGAGTAGTGAAAAATGAGACTGATAAAATGCCAAGGAGTCCTTTACCATCCGAATGTGCATGTGAAGTGTGTAGGCGACGTAGAGTACATTAATTAGTGGAGTCCTTCAATAAGTATAAATAGAATTTCTACATGTATCGATGTTCTGCATACAAGAATGTGGTACACATTACGCAAACACGACGTCTATCTGTGTCATTAACAGCGAATTCAATAGCATCAACTACAAAGAGCTTTGATGGAAACCCAGTTCTAAGCAAAGAAGGGAAAGCGGAAAGGTGGAAAGAGTATATAGAGGGTCTATATGTAATAGGCTGTTTAGGTTCTTATATTGGTAACGCCACCGCCACCTAGCGCTCTGTGTGAAAATCACTGGCTGTGCTGTGTGCAGTCTGTGGCTGGGTGGAATTTGCTGTTGTAGTGTTGGGCAGTTGACTGTTAATAGCGCGAAGCGTTGCGCAGTTGGAGGTGAGCCGCCAGCAGTGGTGATGTGGGGAGTGAGATGGCGGAGTTTTGAGAGCGGATGATCTGGATAGAGACAGTAAATTTGTAATATTGGATATCATGGACTGATATAGATATTATGACTTTTGACCACTATTAAGGTAAATACATTGTTTGTTCTCTATCAAAATCTTTCATTTGCTAACTATGCCTATCAGTAGTTAGTGCCTTCAGTAGTTAGAATCTTTTATTTAGCTGGCAGTATTGGCGCTCGCTGTATTGCAGTAGTTTGAGTAACGAAGATTTTTGTGAGGTAAGTGATTTGTGAAACGTATAGGTTAATGTTAGTCAGGGCCATTCTTTTATAGGGATTTTTGAAAGTCAGATTGCGTTGCGCTAAAAATATTGTGTCACTTTAGTGTTGATCAGAATAGGGAAAGAGCGAAATGTCTGAGTACGTTCAGTTCTGCTCAACTGTTTGAAAATCAAATAATGTAAGAGGTTTATCAGCACAGTAATTCATTAATTTTTCTAAGGGGACGTTTCATATGTCGACCCTTAGCCGAGGATATCTCACTGGAATCTTCTGATTTTTTCTTGTAGTTTGTGTTATTAGTGTAGCTTTTGTTTATTGCTAGCGCGTAGTTGTAGAGAGAATCTCCTTTGTTGTTGCAGTCTTTCATTGTTGTACAGTAAAACTGTTGTGGCATGCATGTAGATTTGCACCAAGTATTTCGCAGCTGCGCTTGCAATTAATTAGATAATATTTTCAGTGCAATGTTAATGTGTTCTTTTATTTTTGCTCTTCAAATTGTGCTTTTCTGTGTTATCGTGTGAAATATTGTGACAATAATGGCGTGTGAAAAACTTAACACTAGGCTCCAAAGTAAACTGAGAAATAATAGTGATGACGAGCGTAGCTTATCAGCACCACTGTGTAATGAATTAACAGACATTCAAAGTAGTAATTTGGTAATTGTACATAGGGAAATGGAGCGGGCGGCAAATAATGGTGTAGACAGTGAAACAAGTAGTGAACAGGGAAGCATTATCGATCTATCGGTCGGCAACAACTCGCCTCAGGAATCCGAAATGACAGAACACAATATTGCAAATACTGTAGACTCAGGTTTTGGGTCCTCACCGTTTTCACAAATGAGTCAAGACACATTTTCTGCTTGTTAAAATGTGAATGTTGTCGGTGAAAATGCACTGCCAAAAAGCATAGAGAAACAGATTCCAGAGACTAATACATTATTATTGCAATTAATGCAACAAATGGAACAAAATCAGAGACAAACACAACAAAAGCTTCAAAAGTTAGACCCAATGGAACTAAATCTTCGGAAGTTAGACACCACGCATGAACAAACACGTGAAGATTTAACTACTGAGTTACATAACATTGAATCGAAATGTCAAAAAGTCTGTAACGACGTAAAAACACAAATTTGTGAGCATTTTCAACCTATTTTTTCGCTGCATGAAAATGCATTACAGAATCATGAAGCAGCCATAAAAGAACTGTAAACTATTGTTCATGAAAATCACGACACCCTGCAAGCTAAAATTGACTCAGTTGCGTCTACCGATTCGGTTACGCAACTTGCAAAAACTCAGGAAAACGTAAAGGACACAGTAGATACGATTTCAACAAAATTGGACACTCTGAAACTTGGTTCAGAAAAACACACTGAGGAAATCAGTTCACTATCGGAGAAAGTAGCCGAACCTTCGGATCAGTTCACTAACTTATCTACAAAGGTAGATGATGATCTGAATGACACAAGACCTGTAGCCTTCACTGACACAGAAGAGTATGAACAAATTAGAAAATTCAAACAAAATCAAAATCAAATCAATACGCAACACCAAAGAGAAATCTGGGATGTACGAGATCAGTTGACACAGGTAATACAAGAATTACATATCTCAGAGGACACTCGCGCTCCAATACGGGAAGAGGGACACACAAATACGGAACAGCCACAAAATAATAACACAGGGCACTTCGGAAGTTATGAAAGAAATTGGCAAGGTACACCGAATTTTGAGATGGAACCGCCGAAAAGAAGTAACAATGACCGATGTGATGCTTTTGAGTGTAAGCTGTTTATTACTACACGTAAATTCAAAACATTTACAAATTCCGGCAACGCCATTCATCCACAAGCGTGGCTTCATCAATTCTCTCATTGTTTTCCTCCCAACTGGCCATTAGAGCAGAAATTAGAATTTATGTGTGGCTATTTAGAGAATGAACCAGCGGTAAGAATGCGATCTGTCATTCACGATTGTCACAGTGAAGGAGAATTTTATCATGCCTTCCTCTCAGCATATTGGTCTCAAGCTACACAAGACCGAGTAAAACATAGTATCATCATGATGAAACATTTCGAACAATCTGAATTTTCCAGTCTTGTCAAATATTTCGAAGACATGTTACATAAGAATCAGTATCTTTCAAACCCATACAGCCCCTCAGAACTCATCCGCATTTGCTTAATCAAATTTCCTGAACATTTACGACATATTATTTTGGCAGGACGTAGCAAAGACGACATCGAAGCTTTTCAGGGACTGTTACAAGAATTAGAAATTGACACTGAGAATCGCGGAACGCGAAAACCGGAGCACAACTATTACGGGTCACATCCGTCACAATTCTGCGATGAAAGAAATAATAAATGGACACGACAAGGCTATTCTTACAACGTAAATCGTGACCAAAACAGACACCACCCGTATGACAACCGTTTTCAGAATAATAGTTACAGAGAAAGATCGCATTTCCATAATAATGAATATGACAGAGATAACCATAGAAACAGACAATACGGGAACCAAAACAGTTATTATCAAGGGAGACAGCATAACTTCAGACGCAACAGTTCAGCACGGAGTTACGATTCAGGGAGAAGTTCTCCACCACGTTACCGACAAGAAATTAATTACAGAAATTACCGTCATGACGACAGACGATATAATCGTAACGACAGACATGAATTGCATCAGAATTGGCGGGATTCAAACAGGGCAGGGCCCTCTCGACAAGGTGGTTTTGTAGAAGTTAGGTCTCCTAATCCCAATAACGATGCGCACCAACAAAGAGACAGACAATGACTCGCACCGCAGGCAGCCACGTGCGCCGGCTGGCTCAGCGAAAGATAACATAGACGCTAACCTTGAGAAAAATTTTAGCATTCCTTACCGACGTATACAACATGATAATTACTTTGAAGTAGAAACTCTGCACACTAGAAAGGGTACAAGATTGCACCGCAATTCACATGTAAAACCGTTTATTGAGAGATAATCTGCTTTTTAACTTAGTCTTTGCTATAACATTTTTCACTTCACGTTACTAGTATGCTTTGTCAGACTTAGAATCTGTCAACATGCAGCAATGTTTGAAGTTAAATATCCAGTCAAGAACCAAGAGAACTTAATTAAACAGAAATTGCGAATGCATTGTTATAGTGAACAGACAATACAGTGTTGTTATTTGTACATTCTTGTTTGTTAGTTGCACGATTATGTAACGAATATACGGCTTACATACTTAGAACATATACTGCCAATGAGATTTTAATGCAACATTTTGGTTTACTTGAAAAGATACTCTTTATTTGAAGTACATTCGGTGAGATTAAGGATTACTTAGCATTTGGTTTCTTTGATAGCTACTCGATTATATCACGACGCTATTAATACGTGACACAATTTACATTGTTGCTTTTACGGTGTATCTGCTTTATATCTGCACAGTTTTTCTGAATTCTTATGGAAAGGAAAACATGATTTAGTAGTAACTTTTGTGGTATAGCTACAATGAGACAGCCTTTTCCGTAGCACAACAATACTTTACAGCATAGTACTTTCTTCATCACGGCAATAAGCGTAATAACTAAGATATCTGTACGCAAAGCATTTCACTTTTGTTTATGATGAGGTGAGGACATTGACTTCAGCAGCACTTTGCTTACAGAGGACAATAACTACGACACTTCCACAGAATTATCTTACAGCAAGACGCACATTTAGCGCTACAGGACACGCATTTGAGTGATTAATTTTGTACTTAAAACAGTTATTTTTAAAGATTTTTGAATCACAAAGCTACAAAGAAAGTTTTCGGTGATACATTTCATTCGATTGCTGTAATTTGTAGCACCTGAGGGTATCATTACATTAATCCTCAGGGGGGTACACGCCTACTTTGTGTACCATGTGTGTGGCAAGCACAAGGAGCCCTAGCTAATATGGTATTTGCTTATGCAATTTTACACATCAGTACCATATTTCTCTAACACATAAAATACACAGCTATCTGATCATTTAACTGAGAGAGGCAAACATTTTTTTGCTACATCATTGACAGATGATTACGTAATTACACAGTTGGATAACTTCACACATATGAAATTGTATTTTGTCTGTACTTTGTGAACTGTTCATTTTTTTTTTTTGGAACCATTGTGATACTATGAGAGCTTTGAATGTCGCATTTGGTATGGGGTCATGATTTTTAAGTACGTTTGAGGTAGATGACACTATTGAATGAGCAGAGAATTTTTTTTTTGTTTTTTTTGTTTTTAAATTATTGCAGAAAGCTACTACGTTTTTGAGATTTGGCTGAGGTGTTATGGTGTTATTATTACGACGACGATGTGTATTATGCTTTTGAGGTATGTTTATGATCAATGAGATGATGCTATATGAGGAATCTGATTATGCTATGTATTTATTATGATGAAATATTGAAGACGTGTTGATGAATATGTATATGTGTAATAAGGTAAGGAATAAGGAGTAGTGGTTAGGGACTCTGATTTATGAAAAGGATGTTGGAAACCAAGAATCGTACTTCAAGAGTTATGAAATGTGTGTACATATGTGAATGTTAGTTACCACAATGCTGACAAAACTTTTTGGACACTGTTATATACGAGATTTTGTTTCTACACACCTCTAATGTAAATTTCTAACCTTTGAATTTTTTTATTTTTTTATGAGGCTGTCACAGTAGTGGAAACTGCTGCCATAAATATTTCAGTAAAGAAGGTAGATGACCTTTGACGTAATGTGCTGTGGAGGCCCATCTGAGCGACAGTCACCTGGAAAAAAAGCCATTAGTGTGTGTCTTTCAGAGGCACAAGTGGAGAAAAAAGGAGGCCATTATCCTCACTATTGACATTTCTTTGTAGAAAGCATTGCAAATACGACACGCTCAAACCTGAAAACATATGATTACACTGTGAAGCTCATAATTTATGATATTTACTAAAATGCCTAATGAAATGATGAGAAACATTTTACATCTATTGCCTTTCTAGTTGAGAGATTTTTTTTTGCCTTTGGACACGCCATTTGCCTAGTGAATGACGTTTCATATGTTGCTTTATATATATATATATATTTGCTCATTTCGTTTAATATCTAGTTTCTAGCTGCACTGCAGCATTGGTTAAAATAAAATTTAATAGATGTACTAATATAAATATTTTCTGTCTACAGATCCAGTAAATAATAATTTTATGATATACTTCCAAAAAAATGAGGGAGCACAAAAAGACATTTCCCTTCACAGGAACTGCATACATAATTTTCTTTTCAAGTACTTGCTAATTTATTTTGTAGAATAAGTTGTGGTGCACCATTTAATTACATAGACATTAAGATCTGAATAGACATTTCCCTTATCTGCATTGTTGTCTTTAGTGTACTATTTTTTCTGCTTGAGCTTTGTCATGTTTACATATTAATTATTGCATTTGCTGCTGTTGTTTGCCAGGCATTGCGCTACTAAATTGCACTTTGTATTACTCTGTTAAGCCAGTTTTACTTTTGTTTTATTTTTCTTGTTGCTGCACATTGGCTCATATTAGTTGTAATGTTGCATTTGCTTTGCTAATTTAGATATACTACTGCTTGCTTTGCCAATTTTTATTTTTTGTTGTCATTGCTGTTAATTTGTTACGTGTTGCTGCATTGCTTCGTTCCTTAGTTTATGCATCTGAGCTCAGTAGATTTAAGTTAGCTTAAGAGGGGGTAGACTATATAAGAGAATGAGTTGTGATGAATTGGAAGAAATGCATTGAGAAGTTTTACGAAATAAATACAGAAAGAAGGTATAGATAGCACTTTTTGAAATAATGAAGAACGAAGGGAGATCTCCAAGAAGTAGAGAAAGTTTTGTTTGCAAGATACTGCAGTAAAACAAACCCTGTCCTTTCCTTTTCTGTTATTCCGCTATGTGTTTGTGTACTCTTGTATATTTGTGTTTTTCCTGTCTTTATGTGTTTAGCTGATACGAGTTATGTTGTAGAATTTTTCTAATAATATGTTACTTTCTTTGTAAAGATATTTAGACATTATTTATTCTGTTCTGTTTTAATGCTCGTGTGTGAAGTTGATGTTTCAAAAGCTATTCTGATCTTTTATGTATTTACTTATATCATAATTCCTGTAACACTGATGTATATGTTTATTTCTATTCTTTTGTAAACCCTGTGTTACTACAAATGTTATCTGTACTGTTATGTTCTTTAATGATGTATTTTGTACCTTTGTAATTGTATTCTTATGTTGTAAATTTATAATTGTATAGACACCAGTTCTTCAAATTAAGTTTCATTTCAGTGCGCACGTTTCTGCTGGTCATAATATATGCACAGTATGTGAGAAGTAGGGACTGTTATTGCTTGCACGTGTGTTAATAATTCAGCAAGGGACTCGTTAACAGCATTACTGGTTCTAAGGACAATTCCAAAAACTTTGTGAGTGCACAAGTGGTGGTTATGGACTTGCTATATTATCCGCAAGACTCTTCAGTGGTGATTGTGCACCCGCACAGTCACAGCAGACGGCTGCTGGCCATCTCTACAAGGACTACAGTGGGTCTGCATCTTTGATGACCCACCAATACCATTATTTCTACAAGGACTACAGTGGGTCTACACCTTTGCTGACTCACCAATACCTTATTTCTACAAGGACTGCAGTGGGTCTGCTCCTCTGGTGGCCCACCAATACCGTAATCTCTACCAGGACTACAGTGGGTCTGCTCTGTGGTGACCTACCTACCAATATTCTTCAAAACTTTGACTGACTCTGTTGTGGGTTTGCTCTGTTGTGGCCCATTACCTGTCTGCATGTCAAAAGTCAGCACTGTCTTTCCGTATCAATGTGTGTGTGCATTTGATTTCTTTGTTATTGTAACTGTGAAAAATTTTTAACAAATATGTATTGGCCAGTGCCCAAAACAATTTGTAAAATTTTTTGTGGGGAGCATGGGGCTATGTAAGTAGGCTGTTTAGGTTCTTATATTGGTAACGCCATCGCCACCTAGCGCATCTGTATGACAATCACTGGCTGTGCTGTGTGCAGTCTGTGGCTGGGTGGCAGTGTTGGAATTTGCTATTGTAGTGTTGGGCAGTTGGATGTTAACAACGCATAGCGTTGCGCAGTTGGAGGTGAGCCGCCAGCAGTGGTGGATGTGGGGAGTGAGATGGCGGAGTTTTAAGAGCGGATGATCTGGACAGAGACAGTAAATTTGTAATATTGGATATCATGGACTGATATAGATATTATGACTTTTGAACACTATTAAGGTAAATACAGTATTTGTTCTCTATCAAAATCTTTCATTTGCTAACTATGCCTATCAGTAGTTATTGCCTTCAGTAGTTAGAATCTTTTATTTAGCTGGCAGTATTGGCGCTCGCTGTATTGCAGTAGTTTGAGTAACGAAGATTTTTGTGAGGTAAGTGATTTGTGAAAGGTATAGGTTATTGTTAGTCAGGGCCATTCTTTTGTAGGGATTATTAAAAGTCAGATTGCGTTGCGCTAAGAATATTGTGTGTCAGTTTAGTGTTGATTAGAATAGGGAAAGAGCGAAATGTCTGAGTACGTTCAGTTCTGCTCAGTTGTTTGAAAATCAAATAATGTAAGAGGTTTATCAGCACAGTAATTCATTAATTTTTCTAAGGGGACGTTTCATATACAAGGGCGATGTACTTGAGGACAATATTATGGAAATAGAAGAGGATGTAGATGAAGATGAAATGGGAGATTTGATACTGCGTGAAGAGTTTGACAGAGCACTGAAAGACCTGAGTCGAAACAAGGCCCCAGGAGTAGACAACATTCCGTTAGAACTACTGACAGCCTTGGGAGAGCCAGACCTGACAAAACTCTACCATCTGGTGAGCAAGATGTATGAGACAGGCGAAATTCTCTCAGACTTCAAGAAGAATATAATAATTCCAATCCCAAAGAAAGCAGGTGTTGACTGATGTGAAAATTACCGAACTATCAGTTTAATAAGTCACAGCTGAAAATACTAACACGAATTCTTTACAGACGAATGGAAAAACTGATAGAAGCCGACCTTGGGGAAGATCAGTTTGGATTTCATAGAAATGTTGGTACACGTGAGGCAATACTGACCCTACGACTTATCTTAGAAGGAAGATTAAGGAAAGGCAAACCTACGTTTCTAGCATTTGTAGACTTAGAGAAAGCTTTTGATAATATTGATTGGAATACTCTCTTTCAAATTCTGAAGGTGGCAGGGGTAAAATACAGGGAGCGAAAGAGATATATAGACTTGGCAGGTGAGATCTTCATCTTTATGTTTCGGCACCAAAGTTGTAGTGTTTCTATTGCACTTTCTATCTTGGGCTCTATATCTTCTCGGCTACGGCCGCCGACCAGTAGGAGGAGGTCATCTGCGTAGGCTATCACCTCTAGCACTACATCACTTTGCTGTAGTTTGTCTAGTAAGGGTTCCATATGGATGTCCCAGAACAGGGGACCTAGTACGGAGCCCTGGGGACATCCTTTTGTGATAGTTTTTCTTACTCTTGTGCTAGGGGAAGATAGCCAAACCTCCCGATCCTTACAATAGTTCCTCAGACACCCATATAGCGGCCCTGGACACTCCTTCTCCCGTAAGCAGGAGGAGAGCGAAGGCCACCACAGGTTGTCGAAGGCGCCACTTATGTCCACCATGATGCCGACAACGTACTTGTACGGGGTAGAGCCACAGACCTCGGCCGCCAGGGCAATTGCATCAGATGCCGATCGGCCAGGCCTGAAGCCGAACTACCTGCTGCTCATCCCGCACAGCACTCGGTGTGCAGCCAATGCTACGGGTCAGTTGCCATTCCCTGCACCCAGCGTCGATCCTCAGAAAGTCTTCATTTATTTCGCTACAATTTTCCAGCGTTGCGAGTTCTCTGTGTACAACAGTATCACCCCTGAAAAGCTTCATGGAACTTCTGATAATGTCTATTTTCTTATTTACATACATTGTGAAACGTAATGGACCAGTGACACTCTCTCAGTCACTTTTATGTCTGAAGAGTTCTCTCCTTTGATAATGACATGCTGTGTTCTCTTTGCTAGAAACTCTTCAATCCACTCAAACTGTTGGTCTGATATTACGTACACTTGTATTTTGGTTATTAGACGACCGTCCAGAACGGTATCGAGTGCGTTCCGGAAGTCAAGGAACACAGTATCTACCTGGGTGACTGTATCTACTGCTTTCTGGGCCTAGTGGACAATCAGATAGAGCTGGATTTCAAACGATCGTTATTCACAGAACCAATGTTGATTCCTACAAAGGAGATTTCGGTCTCCGGAAATGTTGTAAGATGCAAGCATGAAACAAGTTCCAAAACAGACCAACGACAGAGATGCAGACCTATGGTTTTGTGCGTCTATTCGAGCACCCTTCTGTGGAAACGAGAATGATCTGTGCTTTTCTTCAATCATCAGCAAAACCTCGATCTTCTTGAAACCTACGCTACTTTGCTGCTAGAAGAGGGTCAAGTTCTTTCGCATACTCTATACAGAATCGTATTGGTGTAGCATTAGGTCAATTGACCTTTCTCTGTTGAGCGATTTCAGTTCGTTTACTGTCCCATGGTCACTTATTTCGAAATCAGCCATTTTGTCGTTCGTGCGACGGCATAAAGGAGGCACTACAGTACCGTCTTCTTCTGTGAAACAGCGTCGTCCTCCGTTTCAATTCCATTATAGCCACAGAACATCGGGACAGATCGGTTTACTGATTTGACTTAAGACACAAGCTTCTTAGGATTTTCTGTGAAGGCGGAAGAGTTTTACTTTCGAATTCGTCGAACGCTGCATGCCTGGCTCTCCTTACATTGTTTAGGCTTTGGCTACGTTTAAATTTACAATAACGTTCTCTTTGCTTTAGTAGTAGCTTTTTAAGCCGGCTGTCGGACCAAACCGAGTCTTTTCCATCTCTCACTACTTCGCTTTCCACACAGATGTGCAAGGCGTATTACACCGGATGGTTATAATTAAAGTGCAGCTACTCACTGAGACCCAATGTTGGCCATAATTACTGTGTGGTAGCGAAACTTGGTAGATATGTGGAACCGATTAACAGTAGAAAAAAATATGTTCCAATTTTGGCCACCAGGTGCAAATCTCGGACCGTAAATCATCTATATACTTATATGGATATGGTGTCTGTTCTTTAGGACATGTTCGAAAGAACAGACACCATATCCGTATAAGTTTATAGTTCTGGCAATACCGGCCATGACCTTCTTCTTCTGTGCGGATGCACACATATTACCGGAACTCTTACGGGACTTGGTAAGATTGTCTTCCACGAGTAATGAGTGCGTTGGGTACACTACGAATGTAGTGTGTCGACATATAACGTGAGAATGTGTGCCTGGCGGGAGGCGTGCGTGATACAGTCCCTGCAGTAGCACTATCCTCTGTGCTCTCGGTGGCTTACATGGATAGAGCGTCTGCCATGTAAGCAGGAGATCCCGGGTTCGAGTCCTGGTCGGGGCACATATTTTCACCTGTCCCCGGTGAAATGTATCAACTCCCGTCAGCAGCTGAAGGTATTGATATATAATTCTAATTTTGCAGAGCATCTCGTCGACGTCTGTGCTGCTCATATTGAACAAACTGTGTAAGCGGCCGTTAATAATATAATCTGCAATATGCCTTTCTCACTTGGTGGACCTTTTCTGCACATGTCCTGTTCCTAACCTGTTCCATACAGAAACATTTCTATATGTGAAATTACAATGAAATCAATACCATTCGCTGCTGATGGGCGCTGATATACATCAACGGGGAGAGCTGAAAATGTGTGCCCCGACCGGGACTCGAACCCAGTATCTCCTGCTTACATGGCAGACGCTCTATCCATCTGAACCACCGAGGGCACAGAAGATAGTGCGGCTGCATGGATTTATCGCAGGCACGCTCCCCGTGAGACCCATATTCTCAACTTATAGTCCACACACTACATTCGTAGTGCCCCTGCCGTTATACCCATTACTCGCTGCAGACAATCCACCGAATCCCGTTAGATTTGAGGTAAATCGTGTGCATCCGCACTGAAGAAGGTCATCAGCCAGTTAGCCTTAAACGATATGAATATGGCATCTGTCCTTTCCGACCATCTTCATATTTCTATATGTTGTCGACGAGGTGCTGCACAGCACCAGATTTGCAACTGGGGGCCAAAACTAGAACTAACTTTTTTCGCCTGAAACGGTTCCGCATTAACGCATTAGAGCACCAACCAAGTTTCGTTACCATACTACAATTACAGGCCACACCGGACCTCTGAGACTACCTGCACTTCACTTATAACCATCTGGTACAATGCTCTAGAACATTGCCTATTGATACTCAGCATTGTGCAGATGAAATTTTACTGTTCAAAGCTCAGGTAATCTGGAATCTGTTTCGTGTAACAATGCTACACAAAGTACTCTCTGCCATACACCATGAGGTGGGTTGAGTAGTGTAGCCGTACATGCAGATGCAAAATTGCTGTGCTGGCCCCCTCCTCTGCGGCCCCTGGTAGAGCAGCTGCCGAGCAGGTGTCATTGTTGAGGCGCGGCGGTGCGGAGGCGTGGTTGCAGCACGCTGTAGACTGTAGAGCACACGCTGGCGGCCTTGGTCCAGTGGCGTTGACCGGATCGGGACGGGCGATCACCCCTGCGCGGGGCCCCGCTGGGGGCCACTCACAGCCGCGAAAACTTTCCGCTCGCTCAGCCCAGCAGAGCCGAGACGAGTCCAGCCGCACTGACCACTCCACTTCGCCGTCTCCTCCTCCTCTGCCTCCTCCTCCTTCCGCCGCTCCCCGCAAAAATGGAAGAGCATTCTTGTGGTCTATAATGGGAGCCGCGGAAAATTGATTTTTTTCCCCTCCCGGTAGCGGAGTTCCTGCACGACCGCACTTGGGTGACCACCACTCCTCGCCGCTTCCCGAGAACGACGACAACGAAGAAGCCGACGGCGGGCAGCCACCCGCGGTGCGAAACTGATTCCAGTCCGTGAAGGTCGCTTAAGTGTCCTCTCGTCTCGAGCATTTATTTGAACGTGACCGTTAGAGCTTCCAGGCAAAAATACCAAAAAATGTTACTGGCACGAATTTTCTGTTTATTTGCGTCCGAAGTTCTACAATATCTTAGAAATTCCATGATATTCCACCTAGACTTGCGGTCGGCGAACGCATTAGTCAAGAGAGCCATATACAAGAGGACAAAGATTGCAGTTTCTTTTGAGAGCCAAATTTTTAAGCATATAGGGTGGTACTAATCATTATTAACTTAGTTGGGGTACTCCTAAGCTGACTTTTGCAAAAATCTCCTCAGTCTGACTGAAGCACAATCGCTGGGGTCGATCGGTTCCAACTTCCCACCCATACTCGTTCTGTATACCGTCCGCCTCTCCCCGCTCATCCTCTCTATATCCTCGAACAATCTTAACACATCTTTCCCAGTACTCGATACTACAACTTCGCTCCCTCCATAACGTTCCTTAAAATCAAATTAACAAACTTCACTTACAGTCTTATTTAAACTTAACGTACCTTGGGTAAAACTTGATATCATACGTAATAACGATAATATTTATTGACAAAATAACATTTAAAGGCAATGACTGATAAAAGTTAATGTGGATAATGGCTTTGAATTTGCTTTGAAAGTTTGATTATATCAAGTTTGTATGCTGTTTTTAATTACAGGTACGATTCCACGTCCTCAGCAATAAGACGGCTTCTCAATTTACTCTCGATAAGGTTCATACATGAAAATGATTGTTTTGTAGACCCGAATAAGGAAAGAGCAGCAAACACTAGTTTTATCAGCTGTTTGCGAGTCAGGAATACCATTCCAGTGTTAAAAATCAACATCAGTTCAGAGCACTCGCCTAAAGGGAAGACACAAACACCAACTAAGTATTTAAATATAGAAATGAGATAGCCAACCGTATCTACAAGTATTTTATTGGCTATATTTCTTTGTCGTAACCAGCGTCTGTTTCAGTGATTTCCGGCTTACTGTTACTACCATATCTCTTTCCAAATGATCTGTTGTTGTTTGAATTCTCCATGTGAGCAACTGCAGCTTAATCTATACAGAGTTAAAAGATCTTTTAAAAAATGTTGTAGTAAAATCTTCTAAAAATTGTAGAAGCTGCTTGTAGCTGCTAATGTATTAAGCTAAACTTTTACGCTCCTTTAACCACAATGTCTCCAATGCGTTAAAAGTGCTAGTGATAATATCAATACTCGTTGTTATTGTATAATTTTTCTTCAGTTGTCAATTTCATTTGTGAAATTACTCCCAACCTTTAAATAAGCGCCGGCCGAAGTGGCCGAGTGGTTCTAGGCGCTACAGTCCGGAACCGCGCGACCGCTACGGTCACAGGTTCGAATCCTGCCTCGGGCATGGATGTGTGTGATGTCCTTAGGTTAGTCAGGTTTAAGCAGTTCTAAGTTCTAGGGGACTGATGACCTCAGAACTTAAGTCCCATAGTGCTCAGAGCCATTTGAACCATTTTAAATAAGCTAGCACGGTCTTATACAGCCCTCATGCCTAGCTTTCGCGCGGCAGGTTGGCCATTTTCAGCTATGATTTCCTAGCTGCTGCGTCTGCTCGCGATGTCATCATTTTGCCATCGCGCCCGTGATAGCTGTTTTTTGAGTACTATCGCGATTTCATCACCGAGAAGTTGCCACCGTACTATATTTACAGGAATCTGATACCACCGTTTCGTGTTCTTCCGCTTATTCGCCCTGCTCTTCAGGTCCAAATATAGCATGACCCTCAGTCCAAGAGTATTGTGGGATCATCAACATCCATTGTATAGATGTTGTCGGTATACGTGTCTTATAGAATTCTGAGAGATCGTATTGGCCTAATGGCTTAATGTAAGACAGCCAAGTCAGTACTTTTCTATCTCCTTCATGCAAGACGATATTAGTTTTTTCACTTAACGGCCTCTAATTTGTATGTATATTGTTGCAGATGTAACCTGAAGATGCGATTCATTATCGCGGAACCGGTTGTACCTTGACTTCACAATAAACGTGGGTTAACAGATGCAGCGGATTCTTCTCTTTTTTAGAATATTTTACCACAAAAAATTTAAAAGATCCCTGTTGGGTGATTATTACTCTAATTACCTTCTTCTTCCGCCCTATCTAATGCTTTTTTTTTCACACATCACGAGAAACTATTCCACTTCTTCGACGGAATAGACATTCCTTCCTGTGCTTCTTACTGAATGACATTCACGACGTTAAAAATTACCTCACGTGCCTGACGTAGAAGTGTTCTTCGTCCCCCCACTTTCGAAGGCACTGTCACAAGCAGAAACAGCGGTGCGGGTTGCAGCGAGTGAATGTGATCCGAGTCGCCTACACTCCCGTCTAATGCCACTACTCCCAAACAAACTCGCTCAGGCCGAAACCCTACTTCTGTTCATAGGTCACAAAGTTTCATTCGCAGTGTACGTGCGCACCCGGACGTCGTATTTTGAAGAAGAGCCACACTCAACGGGTCATAGAGTCGCTTTCGGCTAACAGCGGTTTGCCGACCAGTGGCACAGACTGTTATTACAGGTATTTATTCAAATGGTTCAAATGGCTCTGAGTACTATGGGACTTAACATCTGAGGTCATCAGTCCCCTAGAACTTGGAACTACATAAACCTAACTAACCTAAGGACATCACACACATCCATGCCCGAGGCAGGATTCGAACTTGTGACCGTAGCGGTCGCGCGGTTCCAGACTGAAGCGCTTAGAACATCTCGGCCACCCCGGCCGGCTACTCCCGTTATACCATTTTTTGCTGCTGTTGGTATTATCATATATTCATCTGAACATAAATCCTTGTCTTCTTCCATTCCACTTCACAGACTACCAATATATCTGGATTGAGCTTTTACGTTTCCCTTTTTCAGATTTTCTATCTTCCCTACCACATTCATACTTATGGCATTCCACGCCCCGTCTCGTGGACGTTATCTGTGTACGTTATCTTTTTCATAGTCATCTCCCCCTTGGCAGTCCCATTCCGGAGACGTGAGTAGTAGGGAACTTGTCCGAAATCGTTTGCCATTTGGGAGATAATTATGACACTTTTCAATTGCAGGCCACATGTCCTTTGGATACACATTATACGACTTTACTGCAACGGTTTCAGTTGCCTTCGACTTCCTCATGCCGTTCTTCTCCTAGGGGCTGCTTTCCATACCAAGAGCAAGAGAGTGCTCTGAACCTCTGTCGTCTGCACTGTCCTCTTTGACAAGGCTATGAAGTGCGCCAAGGAACGATTAATTATTCACGCCCATAATAACGAGCTTTCACTTCAGAATGGCGTAACAGGCCTAAATTAGGGCCGTGAAAGAACAACTGTAACAGCACTCTAGTCGGCATATGTTGCAATTTTAAGACTATTGACAGGTGCCATTTATTTCTCTATCCCTCGGGTTATCTCCTTTCATAGGTTTCCTGTTACCACTTCATCTCACTAATCTGGCTATGGCTGTGGCACCTCATACTCATAGCCGGGGGCAACCATTGGGAAGAGAAACAAGTCGGTTGTCCACCCACGATCTTCAGTGATCCGCCCACGCCAGCATCTCGCACATGCTGTTGCTTGTCCTGCTGTGCCGTGTCGCATCATTCTTTGCAGGATAAAGATGTTCAGATTTCACCATACGTTATCAGTTGCTTCCAGTGTCAATCAGTCATTTACCTCAAAAAATGGCGCAGCCGTCGCCATTGTCTTTTAATTAGTGTTATAATCAGAGTACTTAAATAGCCCTTGTACACCTCATGTTAGAATATCGCTCAAGAGTGCCCGCCCCGAATTCCTCTACTGTCCCATTCTTCATCCCAGAGTAGCACATACAATTTAACGTCCTCATTTATTTGCTGGATGTAGTTTAGTCTCCATCTTCCGCTACAGTTTTCACCCTCTACAGCTCCCTCTGATACCATGGAACTTATTCTCTGACTTCTTAACGGAGTCTCATCATTCTGTTCCTTCTTCTGGTAAGCGTTTTCCGAATTTTACTTTCCTTACCTTATAAGTCCTCCTAATTTCCCACAGTCTTTTATAGCACCACACATCAAATGCTTCGATTCTCTTCTGTTCCGGTTTTCTTACAGTCCATGTTTCGCTATCATACAATGCAGTGCTCTAAATGTAGATTCTCAGAAATTTCTGAAAATTAAGGTCCGTGTTTGATAGTAGTTAACTTCTCTTGGCCTGGAATGCCTCTTTGCTAGAGCTTGTCTACTTATTATGTCTTCCTTGCTACTTCAGTCATGGCTTACTTTGCTATCTAGATGAAGAATTACTTAACTTCGTCTGCTTCGTGATCCTCAGTTCTGACGTTAAGTTTCTCGCAGTTCTTATTTCTGCTACCTCTCATTCATTTTGTCTTCCTCGGTCTCTCTCAGTCCGTGTTATGTACTCATTAAACTGCTCATTCGAATCAGCAGATCCTCTAATTCTTGTTCACTTTCACTGAGGATAGCAATGCCATCAACGAATTTTGTCAGTGATACTCTTTCACCTTGAATTTTAAACATTCTTTCACCTTGAATTTTAATCACACTTTTGAACCATTCTTTCATTTACGTCATTGTTTCTTCGATGTATACAGGCTGAGTCACTAACTATTGCCACCAAGTATGATAGGAGCTGAAAAGTTTGTGGGACAAAAGTTGCAGGGGACAACGTGGGCCATTGTATGACGTTGGTTTTTTGTTGCTAGGTGTGGTCGTTTCAGAGATATGAGGGTCAACTTTGTTTTGTTTTGATGGTATGCTGTAGTTTGGTCCTTATTTTCTGATAGCGGCTGTCAAGATGAATCCAATGATGTGTAAAGGTAAGGTCGTTGAAGGTCAACGAAGGTCACGAAGGTGGCATGAACGTCCATTTACAGAAGGTATTCGAAGGGACGACCATTGGTATCAATGCAGTGTTGCAATCCTCTTATCATGGATTGAGTGGTATTCTTTATCACATCGACACTTATCGAGGCACATGCTCTGACAATTTTCTCTCGCATATCTTCAGGTGTAGTTGGAACATCTTTATATACACTCCTGGAAATTGAAATAAGAACACCGTGAATTCATTGTCCCAGGAAGGGGAAACTTTATTGACACATTCCTGGGGTCAGATACATCACATGATCACACTGACAGAACCACAGGCACATAGACACAGGCAACAGAGCATGCACAATGTCGGCACTAGTACAGTGTATATCCACCTTTCGCAGCAATGCAGGCTGCTAGTCTCCAATGGAGACGATCGTAGAGATGCTGGATGTAGTCCTGTGGAACGGCTTGCCATGCCATTTCCACCTGGCGCCTCAGCTGGACCAGCGTTCGTGCTGGACGTGCAGACCGCGTGAGACGACGCTTCATCCAGTCCCAAACATGCTCAATGGGGGACAGATCCGGAGATCTTGCTGGCCAGGGTAGTTGACTTAGGCCAGGGTAGTTGACTTACACCTTCTAGAGCACGTTGGGTGGCACGGGATACATGCGGACGTGCATTGTCCTGTTGGAACAGCAAGTTCCCTTGCCGGTCTAGGAATGGTAGAACGATGGGTTCGATGACGGTTTGGATGTACCGTGCACTATTCAGTGTCCCCTCGACGATCACCAGTGGTGTACGACCAGTGTAGGAGATCGCTCCCCACACCATGATGCCGGGTGTTGGCCCTGTGTGCCTCGGTCGTATGCAGTCCTGATTGTGGCGCTCACCTGCACGGCGCCAAACACGCATACGACCATCATTGGCACCAAGGCAGAAGCGACTCTCATCGCTGAAGACGACACGTCTCCATTCGTCCCTCCATTCACGCCTGTCGCGACACCACTGGAGGCGGGCTGCACGATGTTGGGGCGTGAGCGGAAGACGGCCTAACGGTGTGCGGGACCGTAGCCCAGCTTCATGGAGACGGTTGCGAATGGTCCTCGCCGATACCCCAGGAGCAACAGTGTCCCTAATGTGCTGGGAAGTGGCGGTGCGGTCCCCTACGGCACTGCGTAGGATCCTACGGTCTTGGCGTGCATCCGTGCGTCGCTGCGGTCCGGTCCCAGGTCGACGAGCACGTGCACCTTCCGCCGACCACTGGCGACAACATCGATGTGCTGTGGAGACCTCACGCCCCACGTGTTGAGCAATTCGGCGGTACGTCCACCCGGCCTCCCGCATGCCCACTATACGCCCTCGCTCAAAGTCCGTCAACTGCACATACGGTTCACGTCCACGCTGTCGCGGCATGCTACCAGTGTTGAAGACTGCGATGGAGCTCCGTATGCCACGGCAAACTGGCTGACACTGACGGCGGCGGTGCACAAATGCTGCGCAGCTAGCGCCATTCGACGGCTAACACCGCGGTTCCTGGTGTGTCCGCTGTGCCGTGCGTGTGATCATTGCTTGTACAGCCCTCTCGCAGTGTCCGGAGCAAGTATGGTGGGTCTGACACACCGGTGTCAATGTGTTCTTTTTTCCATTTCCAGGAGTGTACAATGCCTTTTACAAATCCCCACAAGAAAAACCCCAGAGGCGCCAAGTTGGGTAAACGAGCTCGTCACAACTCATCTCCTCCGAGTCCAATCCAACGATTTGGGAATTGTCGATGCAACTCATTTCTAGCCATCAGCGAAAAATGTGCCGGACACCCATCGTGTTGATACCACACATTGTTCCTTCTTCCTAAAGTTATTTCTTCCCATAACAGACCTAATGTTTCTTGCAGGAATGTGGTGTACTTCCTACCATTAAGATTTCTTTCGATGAAATAGGGGCCTATAATTCTGACCTCCAGAATCCCACTCCATACATTCACCAAACACTGTTTTTGATGTGCAACTTGCCGCAGCCAACATGGATTTTCAGTAGTCCAATAATGCATGTTATACAAATCAATATTTCCATGGTTCGTGAATGTAGCCTCGTCAGTAAATAAAATCAGATTAATAAATGTGTCATCCCTCTGAATCTGAAGCTGAGCCATGGCAATGCAGAACACGAACAACACTACTCTGGCGCATGCCAGATTTCCTTGCGATTTGACGCGGACTAACACAAGGATCTCGCACCACAGTGGCAAGAGTACCAATTTCCGTTTCCTCGTTAGTAACTTTCCTTTGCCGGATATGTTTCCGGTGTGTTAAAGATCCAGTTGTTCTCAATTTATCATTCACATATTTAAATGTACAACGTGTGGGGTGAGTACGTTGAGGATATCTTTCAGCGTATAAGTCTGTAGCTCTCACTGAAGTTTGTTGGCACTCCTCATAAATGAGAAGCATATCTACTTGTTTTTCGAAGGAATACATCATTCACATCGCTTGATTCAACGATACTAGTCTTACCGTTCCTATTAGTGATTTATTGCGAAACCTTCGAATGGTGTTTACATGTGAATGGCACATTAGATGGATACACCGTATTGGGCGAATATTTACTATTTGCACGGTATACGAGAGAGAATTGTCAGAGCATGTGTTTCGATACGTGCTGAAGTGATAAGGAATCCACTCAGTCTATGATAAGAAGATTGCAGCACTGCATTGCTACCAATGGTCATCACTTAGAACACTTTCTATAAATGAACATTCATGCCACCTTTTTGACCTTCGTTGACTTTCAAAGACCTTACTTGCACACATCATTGGATTATTGTCGATAGCCGCTATCATAAAATAAATGCCAAACTATAGCATCACATTGAAAAAAAAAAGAAAAAAGAAAAACTTATATCTGAAGCGATCTCATCTAGCAACTAAAAACCAACGTCATATTATGGCCCCGTTGTCCCATGCAACGTTTGTCCCACAAACTTTTCAGCTACTATCATACTTTCGGAGTTATTCTGGGTGTCAAGAGTGACTCACCCTGTGTATTGATGAGTAGGGGCGAAAGACTTCCTCACTATCTGACACCCTTTTCAATCCTAGCACTTCGTTATTGGTCTTCTAGGCCTATTGTTCTCTCTTGGTTTTTGTACATACTGTACATTACCTGTATTTCCGTATCCCTTACGCATATTTCTCTCAGATTTCGAACGTCTTACACCACTTGACAATGCCGAATGGTTTTTTTCAGGCCGTCAATTTCTTTGAATATCCCCTCATGTTTCTTCATCATCAATCGCAACGTCAGACCTGCCTCTCTGCTGCCTTTACCTTTCCTAACGCCCACTCGGTCGTCTTCTAACAGATTCTCGATTTTCTTTTCCATTCTTCAAATGGCTCTGAGCACTATGGGACTTAACTTCTGAGTTCATCAGTCCCCTAGAACTTACAACTACTTAAACCTAACTAACCTAAAGACATCACACACATCCAGGCCCGAGGCAGGATTCGAAACTGCGACCGTAGCGGTCGCGCGGTTCCAGACTGTAGCGCCTAGAACCGCTCGGCCACCCCGGCCGGATTTTCCATTCTTCTGCATAATATTCTTGTCAGCAACTTGAATGCATGAGCTGTTACCCTGATTGTGCGATAATTCTCGCATTTGACTGCTCTTGCACTCCTCAGATTTTCGGTGGTCTGGTTATATACCTCTAGTCTTATACTTTCTACACACGAACGTGAATAATGGTTTTGACGCCATTTCCTCCAATGATTTTCGAAATTCGGATGGAATGATATCTACCCCGTCTGCTTGTTTGATCATAAGTCTTCCAATGCTCTTTTACATTAAGATTCTAATACTGGATCCCTAGTCTCTTTTCTGTCGACTCCGGTTTTTTCTTCTGTCACATTGACACATATGTTGCCCCCCGTCGAAGAGTCCTTCAGTGTACTCTTTCCGCCTATCCGCCCTCCCCCCACTGCCCTTGCTTTTAATTTCACAGAATGTTGTTTTGAATTTTCTGTATGCTTCGGACAATCATTTCTTTTCCTATTTCTTCACGTTTTTCATACAGAAATTTCGCCTTAGCTTCCCTGCGCTTCCGATTTGTTTCATTCCTAAGTGACTTATATTTCTGTATTCCTTAATTTCCCTGAGCATTTTTGCACTTGCTTCTTCCGTTGACCAACTGAAGCATTTTTTTTGCAACCCATGATTACTTCGGAGCTACCTTCCTTGAACCTAAGTTTTCCTTTCCATCTTCTGCTGTTGTCCCTTTTGGTCAAGTCCATTCCTCTTCAGCTGAACTGCCTCCTGAGTTATTCATTATCGCAGTATCTAAAACCTCACAGACCTCAAGCGTCTCTCTTCATTCGTCAGTATTTTCGTATCTCACTTCTTACTGCATTTCTTTCTCCTGTCTAGTATGTTAACTTCAGCCTGCCCTTCATCGTTAATAAATGAATTAGGAGTCTATATCTGCTCCTGAGTACGCCTTACAATCCAGTACCTGATTTCAGAATATTTGCCTGACCATGATGTTATCTAAGCGAAATCTTCCCGATCTTCCGGCCTTTTCCTCCTCTTCTTGTGATTCTTGAACAGTGTATTGGCTGTTACTAGTCGAAATTTATTGTAGATCTCAGTCAATCCTTCTCCTCCTTGATTCCTACTGCAAAGCCCGTATTCTCCCGTAACCCTTTCTTCTACTCCTTTCCGTACAACCACGTTCCAGAACCCATGACGATTAGATTCTCATCTCCTTTTAGCACTGAATTACTCGTTCAGTTTTCTCGTACAGTTTCTCTATCTCTTCATCTTCTTCTTGCGACATCGGCATGTATGCCTGAACTGTTGTTGCCGTTGTTGGTTTATTTTCCATTCTTATAACAACATTATCACTGAACAGGTCGCAGTAACTCACTCTCTGCCCTACCTTCCTGTTCATAATGAATCCTACTCCCGGTATGCCATTTTTTGGTGCTGTTGGTATTATGCTATATTCATCTGACCATAAATCCTTGTCTTCTTCCATTTCACTTCACACACTCCGACTATATCTAGATTGAGCTTTTACGTTTCCCTTTTTCAGATTTCCTACCTTCCCTACCACATTCAATCTTATGGCATCCCACGCCCCTACTCATGGACGTTATCTGTCATTGGTTATTCAATGTTTTTTTCATAGACACCTCCCCCTTGGCAGTCCCTTCACGGTGACATGAATAGGGAACTTATCCGAAATCATTTGCCAATTGGGAGATCATTATGATACTTTTTGAATTACAGGTCACATGTCCTTTCGATACACATTATACGACTTTATTGCAAAGTTTTCCGTTGCCTTCGACATCCTCATGCCGTTTATCACTGCAAATTCTTCCTCCTAATGGCAGTTTACCATCCTAAGGGCAAGAAAGTGCTCTGAACTCTGTCCTCTGCACCATCCTTTTTGACAGGACTGTTGGCAGAACGTGAGTGAATTATTATGCCAGAAGTCTTCGGTCGACACTGTTGACAATTTTTATTCAGAATTTAAGCAGTGGCGGTATTTGAATCCGAGACTGGGGACGTTTTGTAAATTAATCAGAGAAGCTACCCAAATACCACGCAGCCTTACCAAATATGGTAACAGGGCATTCCAAAAGTATATGAAGAAGGGCATTACGAATGGCCACAGGTTTGACTCATTGAAGAGCATCATGCAAACGCTGTGAAATCTAAATTAGCAGACGCTTTAAGGTAGATGTTAATTATCCCGCAAAGTTTCAAGAACCAATAGTAAGTGAAGAATCTTGAGGCATGCTTCATTCCTCTACGTACTGCACCTATTGAGACATCGAATGCAGTATTTGACTAATGATAACATGCACACAGACATTTAAGCATTTATCCCCGCCGCCCACGGTCCTAACACGATTCTGGCAGAAAGATTCTTAGTATTTACTACAATACTAAAAACCCTCTACCATAGAAATCACAGTGTGAATTTTGAAGAATTCTCGGTGTAATTAGTATACCATTTCGGGACAGCAGTCTCGTCCCATATATGGGCAATATTTCGTCCGCATTAGGCAGTAAGTTACTAAACAAATTGTTAAAACGATCTTCGGGACACCTAAAAAGACCTGAGCTTTTCTCGGGTTGATAAAGCGCAATCTGTGTTTGCGGAAGCTGGAGTTTACAGAATACCATGCGAATGTGGCAAAGATTACAATGGTCAAATAACACGAACAGTACGTGAGAAGTGTTTGAAACGTGATCGCAATACTCGCCTTTCGCATCCCAGGAAGTCAGCTATGGCCGAGCACTGTATATCCACAGGACATTCATGACTTACCGTGCCACGGAAATTTTGGCCACGACGAGGTCCTTCTCAGATTCAGTGATTCAGGAATTTGTGGAAATACATTGGGCGCAGAAGCTTGTAACTGCGATAGCAAGATTTCAACTTGATAATGCGCAAGGCCCTATGGTTTATTTCATTGTTCAGACAAATATTACGCCTAATGGAACGTCTACATACAGTAATTTCATTATTTACCATTCATTTTTAACTCTGCAGGCCCGCAATTTGACATGGGGTGCACATGTAGCACCTCCGTTGCGCAAGCGCCTCAGATGGAGCATATACGACAGAGGGCGCTCATGCTTAGGTAACCTATGCGCATTCGACTTCGCGGCAATTTTTTTTTTTTGTATCAGCTTAGCGACGTTCACCAGCAGATTCCACTGAAAAACTTACCTGAAGATGGATTAATGGTTGTCAATCGAAATATCATGACGATATGTTGACGTCATCGGGCAACAATCCCGAAACTTCATTAAATATGTCACACTGCTTCGCAGGGTATGAATGTGGAGGTTAACACAGATAGCTCCAATTCCATGTTTATTTTCCTGTCTTCAGTTGTCATTTCCAACATGCATATCTCCATTAACTGTTAAATATATACCCAGTTTTCAAATGATTGCTGCGTTAAACGTCAACGACTCACTGCCGTGAAAGAAAAATGATAGCACGCGCTGTCAACTTTCTGTGGCACACACAATGGAATCTTCATTTCGAAAATCCTCTCCATCTTCTCAAAAGCAGTACAGAACATTTTTACTCTTTTATCTGTTTCTTTCCTGTCGAACTAGTCGCTGTGCTCAACCGCGCAGAAACTCGTCATCTGGTTCTATGACTTCGTTATTAAATTGTCCACTTTCTTCTCAGAGTGTTCAATAAACTTGTTATTGGTATTTTAGTTGATTTTCAATCCTACTTTCAAACTTCCAACATTAAATTCTTTTATTTTTGTCCACGTTTATCTATACTGGACGCAAATAAAATGCAAGTGATCCAGTTTCCTTCTGTTAACAGATTTCCTCTAGGACGGCAGAGAATTCATGTCTGTCTCTACTTACACTTCTGAATTTTACCACTATCTGATGAAGTCAAAGGAAATCTTAGCAGTGACGTATACAGGATGGTTAGGAAGAGTCCGAGAAGCTTGTGAGGATATTGCAAGCTAGTTGTGCTGAGCAGTAATTGCTAAGAATAAAGTTCGATATGTTGCACCGTTTCCATTTTAATTAGCAATGAAGTTAGCCAATCAAGCCGTTGCGCGAGTAGATTCAAGCATTCCGCCGGATACAATTGGTGTCAGTTGATATTGCGTAGATGATAGCGCGCGAGACTGCTCCGCCTTTGGATCGGGTTCGATCGTTGTTGTTGTTGTGGTGGTCTTCAGTCCTGAGACTGGTTTGATGCAGCTCTCCATGCTACCCTACCCTGTGCAAGGTTGTTCACCTCCCAGTACTTACTGCAGCCTACATCCTTCTGAATCCGCTTAATGTATTCATCTCTTGGTCTCCCTCTACGATTTTTACCCTCCACGCTGCCCTCCAATGCTAAATTTGTGATCCCTTGATGCCTCAGTACATGTCCTACCAACCGGTCCCTTCTTCTTGTCAAGTTGTGCCACAAAATCTTCTTCTCCCCAATTCCATTCAATACCTCCTCATCAGTTACGTGATTTACCCATCGTTACTACCGTCCTATCTGCTATGTCTGTAACGCTCTCTTGTTCGGTTTTAGGAAACCAAAAGAAGCATGCGTGTGGCTACACGTCTCTGCGCGCATAACAGCCTGATTGACTACATTTAATGCTAATTAAATCGTAAAAGGCACACCGTATTGAATTTTTCTCTTAACAATTATTTCTCAGCACGTCTTATCCCGCAACACCCTTACAAGTTTTTCAGACTGTTTCTGACCAACCTGAATATGTTCTAAAATTCTGCGTTACTATACGCAGAATGTCTATTTGCCTGTTTTTCAAGGACTGTTGCCCGCATCTCGTGGTCGTGAGGTATCGTTCTCGCTTCCCACGCCCGGCTTCCCGGGTTCGATTCCCGGCGGGGTCAGGGATTTTCTCTGCCTCGTGATGGCTGGGTGTTGTGTGATGTCCTTAGGTTAGTTGGGTTTAAGTAGTTCTAAGTTCTAGGGGACTGATGACCATAGCTGTTAAGTCCCATAGTGCTCAGAGCCATTTGAACCATTTTTTCAAGGACTGTTACGCGACGAAACTGATAGACCTATTGTTTATTTTGTCTTGTTTCTTGCTTTTCTGGGAAAATGTGTATAACTACAGCATTGCCTCAATTTTTGAGGTCTGTTCTCCTCCGCAGATATTCTCTAAACAATTGTCGTACAATTTCTCCTCCATCTTGACTCATTTCTATTGAACAGCACTATCTTTTTGGACGTTACCTTTATTCGTATCTCGTATGGCTTAATACACCTATTATCGCACTACTTCCGGAAGTCATTAATTTCATTATTGCGTCTGTGTATCTCTGGTTCATCCTTGGAACATTAAAGCTTGCAGAATGTCGTCTTTGTTGTCAGGAAGTATGCTCTCTGACATTTTAACTGAAGAAATGTAATGTCAACATACGTTTCCTTCATTCTCTTGGATTCAGTTGTTCCTCTCATAAAATTTACACTGTTGCATCAACATCCTCTTGGAGACATTTGTTACTGGGCAAAGCGCACTGTACATCCGGCTGTAGCGAGATCTGCCTTGGGTACTTGACTTGATAAAGCCACACTCCAGTTAATGCCGTGTGATTTGGTGCCTGAAAGTTTGCCATTAACGAATTTAATTTTATTGGCAATGAGAAAGAGAAAGCTGTGACAGTCCAATCAGAAAACTTGACGCAACATGCTAGCAGTGTCAATTTGAACAACACGATTATGTACAGATCAGGAGAGATGCGATGCTGAGATTAATGGAACTGAAGGACGCTATCTGATCGAATGTGTCCAGGCATATATTAGCGGACACTAATATAAGACGAGTGCTGTTCGGACGGCTTGAACTTTGTTGCGGGCAGTTTCAGTGAGGTGTGTGGTTGTATGAGGAGGAACGGTAGCCAGTTCTTCCTCAAGAGCTAAAACAGAATTTGGGGTGATGGACACTGGTAAGCGAAGTCGACGTCTCGACTCATCCCAAAGATATTCCACTTGGTTAAGGCTGGGAACTCTGGAGAGGCCAGTCTATTTCAGGAATGGTATTGTTCACAAACCAGTTGCTGCTGCAGGGTGCATTGTCAGTTAAAATTCATCATCTCCGAACTATTCCCTTACAGTACGCAGTACAGAATGCGATAAAATCTCTTCATACGAGGTGTGTGAGAAAAGCAATGAGACTGCTTTTTATCTACTGAAGTTTTTATTTTTTCAAACAACGATATTGTCCCCTTCACAGTAGTTCCCTTCGGCCGCTGTACACCGATGAAGTCGTTGTTCCCAGTCTTGGTAGCAGCGTTGAAAGGTTTCAACTGGTAGTGCCTTTAACATGTCGGTCACATCTTTTGAATGTTCTCCAGAGTCATAAAATGACATCGTTTCAAGGCATTTTTCAATTTCGGGGAAAGAAAAAAAATCACACGGACTCAGCTCAGGTGAGTAGGGGGCTGTGGAAAAACAGGATTGCCTATTGAGGTCAAAAATTCCGTGATGGAAGTGGCCGTGTGACTTGGGGCGTTGTCATGGTGCAACATCCACTTATCTGTAATGTCCGATCTCACTTCATTCACCCTTTTCCTAAACCTTTCAAGGACATATTTGTAAAACACTAGGTTGACAGTGTCTGCTGAAGGAACGATCTCACAAGAGAACGCACAGGTCCGACGATTTCATCGGTTTTTGTAACTGAAGGTCACCCTGAGCGAAGTTCACCTTCAACATGTTCTCGGCCTTCCAAAAATTATTTGTGTCACCGAAAAACTTGTGCTCTTGATAAGGATTGTCTCCCATAGGCCTGTTTCGGCCTTTCAGATGTCACACTCAAGGATTTCCCATGTTTATCACGAAACTTGGTGGCTTGATATTGCAACAAATTTCGCTGTTCCATTTTTGCAACACACAACAAAAACAGAACTTTGATTATGGTGCTCTCAAAAATAGCGGGAGGGCTGTACGGAGCTGAAATTCGGAGTGAGCATCTGGAAGTGATGAACGAACCGCTCTACACGAGTGGAACTATACAACGTTACCAGATCGCTCGCGGTATTATCATGACGTTTCTCACACACCTCGTTTCCTTGCACAGTTACTGTTTTCTCTAGCGCAATAAGGCGACTACAACCTAACCACAAAAACTCCCTCACGACGTAACACCACCGCCTCCACACTTATCTGCTGGCATTACACATGACGCCACGTAACGTACTCCAAGCATTCGCCAAACACAAACCCTCCCATCTGATTGCCACACGCTGCAGCACAATTCATCTCTCCGTTACTGTTTCCATTCGTCCACTGTCCAGTGACGTAGCCCTTCACACCACCTTACACTTCGCTTAGCTGTGACTGCGGAAATGTGTGGCTTACGAGGAGCTTCAAATGGCTCTGAGCACTATGGGACTTAACAGCTGTGGTCATCAGTCCCCTAGAACTTAGAACTACTTAAACCTAACTAACCTAAGGACATCACACACATCCATGCCCGAGGCAGGATTCGAACCTGCGACCGTAGCAGTCACACGTACGAGGAGCTGCTCGACTCATATACCCCACTCCTTTTAACTCACTATGCACGGTCATTGTGCCAAATGGACTGTTGATAGCACTTTGGAATTCGGGAGGGATTCCTTCCACTGATTTCATGCGATTTTGTACAACCACTCTCCGCACGGTTCGACAGTCCCTATCAGTACATGTCAGTACATGTAGTCTCCCTGGTCTCGTTTTATCTGTGTCCTTCGCCTTTCCACTTCACAATCACATCGCCAACATTAGGGCAGCTATAGAATGGCTGAAATGTTCTGGTGGATTTATTACGCAGGTGACATTCAATACCTAGTTCACGTTCTAAGTGACTGAGCTCTCGTGGCTGACCCATTCTGCTGGCATCATCATACTCCTCGCTTCCTTTCATACTGATGCGTCAGCCTCCCCTTACGTCTAGTGTCAATTTCACAGTACAGAGGAATGCTGAATGCTTTTGATCAGGTAGTGTGTTTACCTCAAAGCTAAAGCAGCAAAGTGCACTTGACGACGTTGTTAAATGCGTTGCTCGGCAGCAATGTCTGCCATAATACGAACAACAAGCGGCGTTGACTGTGTCTTCGTCGACCGTACACGGTACGTCGTGCGCCGCTCACATCTCCGCAGAAGAGGCACTTAACCGGCCGGCTATTGAGGGTTCACCGCGTGGTGACGTTACACATGCAACAAGAGGACGCAGAATTCGCATCACATCAATGCCTGCCGCATTCTGAGCTCCGACTCCACATTGGTACCGTGACTCCCTGGCACTGGCACCACCACCCTGTTCCTGTTACCATCTTCGAGAACTCGTATCCGGACCATGGCTAGCGACAACTCTCGTACGGCCACTAATAATATTTGTTTTAATATGGCCACTCATTCTAAGCAATCCTTGTTGCGACCACCACTCTAACTACCACTGTGGTTGTGTTGAATCTTATCAGCAACCTTGAACTTACACAATCGGAGGGTGGTACGGGACTTCAAGTCCCACCGCCACACCTTCAACGTGCAGTACAAAGATGACATTGTGATGCCGTCTTTGTAAGACGGAAAAAACAATGCTCCCCCGCCACGACAGTTAGACCACTCTATACCAAAGACTTTGTGTCGCAACCAACCACAAAGAAAGCTCTGACTCATTCTCAGGTTACTCTTCGCTCACGTTGACCTCATAGAAGACAGTGCAGTGAGACATTGCGAACCTTGCTACTCCGACTGCTAGTAAATATTGCAGTTCAGTACTAGTGGAACACAGAGAGATATCGCAGAGAGGCTCAAGGATACAGAATTATGCATACTTAATACTGTATGTATTGTAAACAAATACATTTATTTATGTTTTCATCGTTCTACGTGCTCTTCCGAAATTATTCGTTCAGATTAATACAGAAGATAGAGAACTTCAAAACAAATAGGTAGCGTTCTCGCTTCCCACGCCCGGGTTCCCGGGTTCGATTCCCAGCGGGGCAGCGATTTTCTCTGCCTCGTGATGACTGGGTGTTGTGTGATGTCCTTAGGTTAGTTAGGTTTAAGTAGTTCTAAGTTCTAGGGGACTGATGACAGTAGATGTTAAGTCCCATAGTGCTCAGAGCCGCCGTCTTCAAAACAAATATATTTAGTTATGGTACATATGGCCCCTGACGGCAATTTCTGATGCGAGGGACGATTTACACAGAAGGTAACTTAGAATGCTAATTACAGCAATTTCATTCACTGGAACCGCCCGAGTGCCTAACCAATGGCCTGCATTCACGCAGTACATCGTCGGACCATTGATCGTCGTGTCCGTTCGAAGATTCCTGGCATGTCCACAATAGTACCAACAACAGTGGCAGTTCTGGCGACGAGGTCCCCTGCTATTACCACAGCGGTTTCATACACCAGCTGCCTCACATTTCCGTAGAAGAAGAAATCTAGCCACGTGAGATCAGGTGACCTGGGTGGCCAGGCCATAGGGTAACTTCGGCTGATCCATAGATTCCCGAAAACGATTCCTCACAGCAATGTTGAAATGGGCAGGTGCCCATCGCGCGAGTATTGCGTCATTTGTCTGACATTTAGAGGTACTTCCAACCAATACAGCCAATCGTGCGTACACAGAGCAGTTTGGAATCTCAGTACACATTGCCAGTCAGCCTAAGTCAGCACCATTAGCAAAATGTTCCCTACCATTCTACTTGTCCTCATGGACCAGATGTTCCTTACCGAAACATAGCTGTTTTAATGTTTTCTGCCTCCTGCATTAATGTGAATGAATAGTTTCAAAACACCCCGTACACTATTTCATGCGTTCTAGAGCGTTCATCCATCTTGTTGCACCGACGGATATAACACAATACAAGAAAACACCAACTTCGCTTGAACTTCACATGTTACGTCGTATGACACTCGACCTCCAAGTTAGCAGACAACACTTACAAGGGGAGGCCGTGAATTTTGAGATGGTGATCAGAGGACGGACTGAAAGACGATATTTTAAATTGCCAGGTACCTTACCCTAAAACGGTTCATTCTTGCGAGCTTTCATTCAAGATATGATGACAAGATTAATTTGCTGATGATTTGTTTAAAATTGTTGCAGTCTGCGAAACAGTGCGACAGCGTAGAGTGTAACACCGCAGGTTAGTACTCTAAAGCGCGTGAGTTCTATTCGATTGCAAAGTGAAATTCTCGTTGCATTCGCTACAAAATTAATGAACAAGAGATAAAACATAATTTAATTGGTATTCAGTAGACTGCAGTTCCATAAAAATTTATTTATTATGTTGCGATTCATAATTTTTAGTTGTGGCAGTCATAGAGACATCAGTAAAATAAACTGTTCTGGCACTATGAACATTGTATGAACTTCACCTTGTCACAGCAGCATTAAATCTGAATAAACGTAAGCAGAAACATACGTCGTGAACATTCTGCATAAGTAGTTTTTCACATACAAATTTTGCAGCCGTAAAACGGCAGCTAATTTAAAATGAGTGGTCTTCACTCTCATTATCTGTCTTATATGCAACAGACTTCGACGCCGACAAAAATTTTAAAAACTATTATACGACTAGCATCGGAACTATCAACTACCACTACGTCGATCTAATGCTATGTACTCTCATCATTGCTAATGCCATTACTGATGTAGTAAATGGTAGGTAATATCATCTGGCTAGGTTAGTTTATTATGCCATAATAAACCAATTATCGTGTATGAATGAGACAATATAAACTGCCGGTCACGACAAGTGAAGCTCCCAGAAGACGTAGTCGCATGTCAGGTGTACCATCGACATGTATGTAAATGATTGCCCGCCCGTTTGGCCGTGCGGTCTAACGCACGGCTTTCCGGGCGGGAAGCAGCGCCTGGTCCCCGGCACGAATCCGCCCGGCGGATTTGTGTCCAGGTCCGGTGAACCGGTCAGTCTGTGGATGGTTTTTAGGGGGTTTTCCATCTGCCTCGGTGGATGCGGTCTGGTTCCCCTTATTCCGCCTCAGTTACACTATGTCGGCGATTGCTGCGCAAACAAGTTCTCCACGTACGCGTACACCACCATTACTCTACCACACAAACATAGGCGTTACACTCGTCTGATGTAAGACGTTCCCTGGGGGGTCCACCGAGGGCCGAACCGAATAATAACCCTGGGTTCGGTGTGGGGCGGTGGAGGGGTGAAGTGGACAACGTTATCAGCACCAGATAGCCTCGAAAGTGGCCTCGTTGTGGATCTCCGTTTGGTCGGCTGTTCGAATCGTGCAGTATTGAGACTTGTGGGGCATTCAGCTGTGACAGTGGCCAGACGTTGGACAGCATGGGGAGGTGAGTGCAAGATTCCGGCCTATCACGTACGATCACGACAAGGCAGGACTGCAATATTGTGCACCAAGCACATCGTAACACCTTCATAGCTGCGCCTGCCACTTGATAACGAGTAACTGACTCCATCTCATACCATTGGTGAGAGATTAGCAGGAGCCGGACTTGGAATTGCAGTCCGAAGCGTACACTGCTGTTAACACCACAACGCAAACGGCTGCGTTTGGAGCGATGCCTTGAGCGGGAAGCATGAACTGCTGGTGAATGACCTACCATTGTGCTTAACAATGAATCGCGGATGATATAAGGAGGTGATATTGGGAGATTTCCTATTCTTCCAGTGCTTTGCAGAGGCACAGCGGTGGTACTCCTGGAGTCATGGTGTAGTAGTGACAGGAAATCTTGTACTTCAAGGATATCCTGTGTCCTCACGTGTTCCCTCCTGTACGATACTACTGCGCCGCCATTTTCAATCAGACACCGCTCGTTCACACATGGCACATCTCTCTATGAACTGCCTGCGTTAGAGTGTGGTGTTCGCGTGGCCAGCAACACCCTCAATACGTTACCGATAAACCCTGTGTGGGACAACCTTCGACGTCGCGTTCGTCCCATTTCCAGTCCCAGTATCCAGGCTATCAAGGACAAGTTACACCAATGATGGGCTAGCTTGCCTAAGGAGAGGATGCAACGTCTTTGTGGCCGAGCGCTTCTAGGTGCTTCAGTCTGGAACCGTGTGACCGCTACGGTCGCTGGTTCGAATCCTGCCTCGGGCATGGATGTGTGCGATGTCCTTAGGTTAGTTAGGTTTAAGTAGTTCTAAGTTCTAGGGGAGTGATGACCTCAGATGTTAAGTCCCGTAGTGCCCATAGCCATTTGTACCATTTGAGCAACGTCTTTGTGTCATTTTTACCAACGGAATCAGTGCACGTATTCGAGGCCAGATGGGATACGACATCATACCGCCAAGTTCTTCGTAAATTTGACTCGATTTTCTAATCTACGCAATAACATCACGTGCGCTCTCAACCCGTGAAGTTTAATTTCGTTTCTTCCTCACTTTCTAGATGGTTCACTTTCTTTATCTGGTATTGTAATTCAAAAAAGGCAAAATACATCTGAATTTTACGAAAATGTGAGGCATTAGAATGAAAGTGGCTTGTGGTTACTTATACAAAACGTAGGATGTAGCGTGTGGCAAGGGTCCGCTTGTAAGGAGAGCAGTGTGTACACCGTTACTACCTCCCTTCCCAGTTTCTCGAGTGAAAACACGACGGTGCTACCCAGCCTGGCCAGTTGACCGGTTCGCTTTATCGGGAAATACAAATAACTATGTTTACTTCAACACATTCTTCAATATTCGTATTACTGTTACTGTTTTTGTGCCATTTGAAAGTTGCTTTTCCTTTGCTTTCATAGTATAAGTAGCACCATCTGCTGTTTGCCTAAATACTTACGTTAGTTGTATAACCATTCTGTATGACCATCATTGTTGAAGATACTGAACTTATTATTTAATTTGATGTGTTATATCTCTCTGTTCTTAAATAATTTCTTACAATACATAAAAATCTTAAACATGGCTGTGATTGAGCGCACGTATAAATTTGAAAAGGTTGAAAAAAATCGGCCAAACAGTTACAAATCAAAAGTTTATTTAGCCCCTGACCAAGGTTTTGATATTTCTGAAAATATCTTCCTCAGAGGAAACGGGCCTTGTTACATCACATGGTGGTAAATTACATTAGACGAAATCGAGCGGCTCTTCTCATACATAAAAATGACATAAAAACCAGTAACATCACATGCTATGGCTTAGGACAGCAGCCGGATCACATTCAGCTAACGTCAGAATAAATTCATATATGTATTCGACCACTGGTAAAAGGCTCTTGTCTACATTAAATTATAACAGTAGTCCAAAAGATAAAATATTTGCATAACCTACGTATTCACCATGCCAGAGACAAAGGCCAACTTGGATTCCTGTTCCAATTTTATGTCGACAAGTGCTTTTACCAGAGGGCGAATACTTTTGTGCATTTATTCTGACGTACGCTGAATTTAATCTGGCTGCTGTCTCAAGCCACGGGAAGTGATATTTCTTGTTTTTGTATCAATTTTATATATGACAAGAGCCGCTCGGCTTCAGCTAATGTAATTTACAACCACGTGATGCAATAAGGCCAAATCCTTCTGAAGAAGATATTTTTAGAAATATCGAAACCAAGGTGAAGGGCTAAGTAAACCTTTGGTTTGTAACTGGTTGGATGGTTTTTTCAACCTATTCAAATAATATACACTGAGGAGCCAAAGAAACTGGTGCGCCTGCCTAATATCGTGTAGGGCCTCTGCGAGCACGCAGAAGTGCGGCACACGACGTGGCGTGGACTTGACTAATGCCTAAGTAGTCCTGGAGGGAACTGACACCATGAATCCTGCAGGGCTGTACGTAAATACGTATGAGTACGAGGGAGTGGAGATCTCTTCTGAACAGCGCGTTGAAGGCATCCCAGATATGCTCAGTAATGTTCATGTCTGGGTAGTTTGGTGGCCATCGAAAGTGTTTAAACTCAGAAGAGTGTTCCTGGAGCCACTCTGTTGCCATTCTGGACGTGTGGGATGTTGCGTTGTTCTGCTTGGAATTGCCCAAGTCCGTCCGAATGCACAATGGACATAAATGGATGCAGGTGATCAGAGAGGATGCTTACGTACTTATGCACGTGTGAACCGTCAGCGTCGTATCAGGGGTCCCATGTCACTCCAACTGCACACGCCCCACACCACTACAGAGCCACCACCAACTTCAACAGTCCCCTGCTGACATGCGGGATCCATGGATTCACGAGGCTGTCTCCATACCCGTACACGTCCACCCGCTCGATACAATTTGAAACGAAACTCCTCCGACTAAGGCAACATGTGTCCGTCATCACCAGGCCAATTTCTGTGTTGACGGCCCAGGCGAGGCGTAAAGCTTTTTGTGTCGTGCAGTCGTCTAGGGTACACGAGTGGGCCTTTGGCTCCGAAAGCCTATATCGATGATGTTTCGTTGAATGGTTCGCACGCTGATTCTTGTTCATGGCGCATCAATTTGGGGAAGCGTTGCACTTCTGTCACGTTGAACGATTCTCTTCAGTTGTCGTTGGTTCCTTTCTTGCAGGATCTTTTTCCGGCCGCAGCGATGTCGGAGCTTTGATGTTTTGCCGGATTCCTGATATTCACGGTACACTCGTGAAATGTTCGTACGGGAAATGCCTCACTTCATCGCTACCTCGGAGATAAGTGTCCCATCCTCGTGCGCCGACTTTAACACCACGTTCAAACTTACTTAAATCTTGATAACCTGCCATTGTAGCAGCAGTAACCGATCTAATAAGTGCGCCAGATAGTTGTCTTACATAGGCGTTGCCGACCGCAACACCGTATTCTGCCTGTTAACATACCTCTGTATTTGAGTACGCATGAGTATACCAATTTCTTTGTGCTTCAGTGCACATTTAGTCGTACATAGCGATAAATGCTTCTCTTAACCGCATTAGTAGACGAAGACTACTATATCAAAATGAAGTTTCGGAAACCTTTTGAAAGCACTACTTACTCTTTGTAGGGGTGGTCTTGGGGTACTGTCTTTGACTAACAATCAAAACATCCTGGATTCCGAGTTTGGACGTAGCCACTGCTTGCATTTTAAATAAAAATCGTCGTCAATGGTGGCCGAAGACTCATCGTCGTTCTGCCAAACACCTTGTCAAACAGGACGGTCGAGAGCTCCGCGATTCAGGTTATCCTCTTGCCATTCTGGTGGGAAACTGCCTTCAAAAGGTGGAAGAATCATCAATCATCAAAGCCATGGGGATGCAAAAGGCAAGGCAATGGAAATCATTGTATTTAATATATATAATATATGTATCCATAGAACATGTAGCCTGTGGTTGGAAAAAAGGTAGTGATAATCTCTCTATTGGCAAAAAATTAGGCCACCATTCGACGGATTGCCAAAAGAAACGTTATAACGAAAAAATGATGGAATAACCAACGAGAGGTTAATAGTCTACAAATCAAAGTAGAAGATAAAGTGTTCTACAACCAATTAATGTTGATCGAGGTCAGTTAGGAGACGGCCGGGGTCGCCGAGCGGTTCTCGGCGCTACAGTCTGGAACCGCGCGATCGCTTCGGTCGCAGGTTCGAATCCTGCCTCGGGCATGGATGTGTGTGATGTCCTTAGTTTAGTTAGGTTTAAGTAGTTCTAAGTTCTAGGGGACTGATGACCTTAGAAGTTAAGTCCCATAGTGCTCTGAGCATTTTTATTTTTCAGTTTGGACTTTCGTTCTTCCACGAGCGCCGAGGAATGGGTATAAGGTGAGGCTTTCTGAATCACGGGGCTATCTGGATAGAAATCAGAAAATATTCTACTGCGCAGCTCGGACGCCATTGTGTTATGGAATCTTTGCTAGAAAACTCGTGCACAAGCTACAAGAACCGTTTTCCAAATATATTTAACTCAGGCAGCAGTCATCCAGAGCGAAATAGATGACGTAAGACAATACCGCTTACAAAAATCCGCCATGCAACATTAAGTCAGCTTGAAATAAAATCTACTGTCGGAATACATGAATGCTAGTTATAAATCTTTCCACTTCTGGTTGTATAGGATCCATCAGGTCGGTCAACAGAACAACTAGCGACATCTGTTTCAAATTTGAGCAACTGCTTACATTTAAAAAATTGTAAGTCAGTGGGAATATGTGAATCAGTCTTCGTGGGACTTTCTGAATCTGTATATAACATTTATTATTTCTTCTTTATTGAATTATTCATGTAGCCTAATTATTATAAATTACAATGGTAATTCAATCATGTTCTAATTTAGTAATTAGCAAGAGAGACTAATTTAGTATTTATAAAAGGATTTTTTATTTTTCGATATTTTTCAGGTGGTAGCATATAAACAAAGCCACTCATGTTTACAGTGGTCGGAAGACTCGATGGTAAGAGCTATAACCAGTGTTTCACAAGGGCATGTAAGCATGCGCACTGCAGCTGGGCTTTATAATGTGCCATTTAGGACGCTCTATAGACGGGTTCAAGAAACTCTCCTTCGAGGAATGGAACACAATCAAACGCATCAAGTGATCATTCAGGGAAGAAGAGAAATGGACCTTCCAACTGCGTTATCAGCAGAACAAGAAAAAGCGTTTATCTAACCCTGGTTTTGGACATACTTCGCTCAGCATTAGAGTAACAGTGCACCAATACGCCAAAATCTATGACATTGTGGTTCTATGTGGAGAAGATACGAAAGTAACTGGTAAGGATTGGTTACTTTCTTTCATGAAACGGCATACGGAAGATATTTCATTAAGGAAGCGTTAGGCACTTTCTAAAGCTCGAGCCATGAGATTAAATGAGAAGGGAGTTAAAAATTTTTACAATTGGTAAATAATGGATTTCTGCTATCAGTCGTCCTTTTTAAATTTTATTGGCAGATCTAGATTTCAGCTAGAAACTAGCCATTCTCAGTGCTAAGAATACAAGAGGTACGTAGTTAGATGATGTCATAAAAAAGTTGCAATTAATGGCTTAACTCATACGGTTTGCATATTACATTCAATGCATGTAATGCATGTTGGTCGGGCTTCATCAAAAGTTCATCGAATACTATTGTTTGCGGAAGGCGGGCTGTATGGAGAACACATCGGTTGTTTACCTGGAGCCATCTATGTGAACTACGTATAAACCACAGGGAAATAAACCACTTCAAATTTCATTACATAAAATGAGACATAAGAAAAATTCTTACATTGTCCTCCGACTTATTTCATATCTATCATCAAGTAATAAAATTTCCATGATCACTCCTTGTGAGTCCGTTATTATTATTAAAGCATTTAAATTACGTCAGGTGGGCAAAACTTTTTTAAATTTTTTAAAACTTTTTTTTTTTTAATTTATGAAACACAAGAAGACATTTGCTGTATAGACCTATTAGTTGATATGGCTTAAATATATTTATGTTTATGTTATATCTCCCTTTATTAAAAGCCGGCCGAAGTGGCCGTGCGGTTAAAGGCGCTGCAGTCTGGAACCGCAAGACCGCTACGGTCGCAGGTTCGAATCCTGCCTCGGGCATGGATGTTTGTGATGTCCTTAGGTTAGTTAGGTTTAACTAGTTCTAAGTTCTAGGGGACTAATGACCTCAGCAGTTGAGTCCCATAGTGCTCAGAGCCATTTTGAACCTTTATTAAAACATAATAAGTATATTGCTCATCATATTTACAAAATCGTTCATAAATGGCGCCAAACATCAGTCAGATGCATGGTTATTACAATTTGGCTATTCTGTTATAGATATAGAGTGTGCTAACCTCTTTCTCCCTTAAAGCCGATTTTCCTTGTAAATGCAAAACAACCAACATATTGAATTTCTGTTAATAATACTGTTTATGCGTCTGACCTAACATATCATGGAAGAAGTTCTGTTGGTTCAGAATCATACTCATCGTACTCGTATAGTATAATGCAGATGGTTGCTACATATTGGCAAGACGGCAGGTGTTACTTCATCTCCGGCGGTACACCGAAAGGTTACCGCCCTTCGATAGTGCAATTTTTGCGCTCATCGAAGTGCTAGGTGTTCCAGGTGCCAGCCAGCCCAGCCCAGCCCAGCCCAGCCCAGCCCAGCCCAGCAGCAGCAGCAGCAGCAGCAGCAGCAGCAGCAGTAGCAGCAGTTCCCGGTCCCGGCCTGCAGCAGTGGTCCCGCAGCCAGCCAGCCAGCCAGCCAGCCAGCCAGCCAGCCAGCCAGCCAGCCAGCCAGCCAGCCAGCCAGCCAGCCAGCCCTCCGGTGGCAGCAGCAGTCCAGGCAGCAGCAGAAGCAGCAGCAGCAGCAGCAGCAGCAGCCGCAGCCGCCGCTGCCCCGGCCCCGTCCGCGGCAGCAGCGTTCCTGCCTCTCGCCGTCGCCGTCGCCGTCGCCGTCGCCGTCCGTCCGTCCGTCCGTCCGTCCGTCCGTCGTCGCCGTCGTCGTCGCCGTCGTCGCCGTCCGTCGTCCGTCGTCCGTCGTCCCCCAGTGTGTGTCCTGTCCTTTTAGTGCTGTGTTTTTTATTTCTTCTCCTTGTCGTCATGTCCGCCCCCACCACCACCGTCACTACTACCACCACCGCCATCGTGTATACGTCCCCTTCCGCCGCCTCCACCACTATCACTTGGTGTGCCCAGTCCCACCCCCCTCCTTCCATCCCTCCCCTCCTCTCTATCCCTTCGCCCTCGCTCTTTGTCGCCCCCTCTCCCGCTTCTTCCTCTCGTTCTGATCCTTTCCCCCCACTCCCCCAGCCTGTCACTGCAGCTCCGGCTAGGGTGGTGGCCCGTCGGGCCACTGCCCACGCCCAGCTCTCCCCGTCGCCACCGCCACCGCCACCACCACCACCACCACCGTCATCATCGTCGCCATCACCATCACTGACACTTTCGCCTGCACCGTCACAGTCACTATCTCCGGCGCCGACTGCTGCGTCCGTGCCGGGACCTGTCCCTTCCCACCACCTCCCCATCGTTCCCGTCCCTCTTATCACCACCCGCCCATCTGCCGCTGTCAAACGCCCTAGTGGCGCCCCCACTTCCTCTGCTCCTAAAAAGGCTCCACCCCGCCCCCCATCCCCACCCCAAAATGCCATGGATGTCTCCCCACCAGGCCCCGCTCCCTCCTCCTCCTCCTCCTCCTCCTCCTCCTCCTCCCCACCCGGTCTCTACAAATATCTCCTGTCCCGTCCCGATCCTTCCTTCCTCGAGGCCCGGAATCTCTCCCTCCTCCTCCGCCAACATTTCCCTGGCGCCCCCATCTCTCTCCTTACTCCCAGACGGGATTCTGTTCTTATCTCCTCCCCCAGCCCAACCCTCCATACTGACATCCTCTCCCGCCTCCCCATCACCCGTTTTGGTCCTAACGCCTCCCTCACCCCTGCTCCCTCCCCATCTCCTACCCGCCAACCCCAACCCCCGCGTCGCCCGCCGACCCTCACCGCCGTGATCACTCGGCTTAGTCCGTCGATCACGGAGGAGGAGGTGTTGGCGGAGCTGAAGGCCCATCCCACCCTGGAGGTGCGGGCAGTCCGCCGCATTTTCAACGCGACCGGCCCCACCCGCCTTATGCGGGTTTTCTCTGAGGACACCCCCTCCATTGACCGTCTCCTGAAGGAGGGTGCCCTCCTCTTCAATCAGCGGTACAAGGTCGACCCCTCCCGTTCCCCCCCTCAATCCCTGCGCTGCCAGAGATGTCTGCGCTACAATGCACATCCAACAGCAGAGTGCCGCGAGGCCCCCACCTGCCCGCATTGTCGACAAGCGCACTTCCTCCGGCAGTGCCCCAACCTCCAATCCCCTCCCTCCTGTAATACCTGCAGCCTCCCCCACCCTACCTACTCCCAAAAGTGTAAAGCACGACCCCCTCCCACCTCCCCTGAACTCACCGTACCTGTCCGTCCCCTGGACGCCCCCACCCCTCCTGGCAATTCCCTTCGTCCCCCCCCCCCACTGCTGAGGACATCATCAGGTTCCTCACCATTGTCCTCCAAAACGTCCATCCCTTTCAGCGCCCCCACACCCTCCAACAGATCTCCCTCGCCGCCCGTTCCATATTCCACCTTAAAATGTACGCCACCTATTCCAATAACCAGGCCCATTTCACCTTCTCCCGCCTTGACACCCTCGTCTAATTCCTTATCATGGCGCGACAGCATCGTATCCTTTTCAACAATATCCGCTCCCTTCCCGCCAACAAGAACCTCTTCCTGCACACCCTTGCTACCCACCGTGTGGATGCCTTCCTCCTCAATGAAACCTTCCTCCAACCCCACCACTCCATCCACACCTCCCCCTATCTCCTCCACCGCTCCAATAATCCCCTCCCAGTTGCGCGTGGCGGAGTTGCCATTGGCCACCACCGCCAGATCCCCGTTCGGCTCCAACCTCTCCTTCCCGACCCCACCAAACACCTGATCCTTAGTCTCTTCTTCCCCGGCCTTACCATTACCTGTGCCACCATCTATGTCCGCCCCAACGCCTCTCTTCCTTTCGACTTCCTCTCCCACATCGACCGTACCTTCTCCTCCTATGTGATCGCCGCCGACCTCAACATCCATAGTCGCTCCGCTGCCCAGTTACGGCGGTGGCATCGGTTCCTCTCCTCCCTTCAAGGTGACCTCATCCCCATTTCCCAGCACACCCGTCCCGAATCCAATTCCACTCCCGACGTTATTCTCTCCTCCCCCAACCTCCTTGGTCGCATTACGGTGGATGTCCTGGAGCCTATTGGTAGCGACCATCTCCCTGTCCTCCTCACCATTTCAGACGGTCGTCGCCCCCGCCCCGACCCTCGTCATGACCCTCCCCCTAAGTACATCCATGACTATTCCCGTGCCAACTGGAATGCCTACCGGGATACCCTCTCCACTCAGGTCGATAGCCACCCTCTCGCCTACCGCCGTCCCGATGATGTCTCCCATGCCGCCTCCTTTCTCCAGCAGACCTTGTCTGAGGCCGTGGAGGCCCACGTCCCTACTGTTGCCACCACCCCCACCGTCCTACCTTGTCACCACAGGCCGTCCTCCTCCTCCGTGAATCCCATCGTCTCTACCGTGCCTTCCTCCGCACGCGTGACCCGGACACCCTACGACGCCACCGGCAACTACAGCGACACATTCGAAATTTGCTCGCGGCTAAGAAACGCCGGGACTGGCGACAGACATGCACCCGTTTAAATGCTACCCTCCCTATAAACTCGTCCAAGTTCTGGACCGCCTTCCGTCGCCTTACCGGCACTAAGCCCTCCCCCTACTATCCTCTTCTCCACGATGATCACCCCTTCCCTGACGCCCTTAGTAAGGCCAATCACTTTGCCTCCTACCTGTCCGATGTGTTTTCCATCCCTGATGATCCCCAGTTCGATTACTCCCTCTTCCCAGATATCCGCGATCGAACTGACACCTCTGTCCCTCCCCTCGCTCCTGGTTTCCAGTACTTGGACAACATTCCACACACGGAACTTAATGCCCCCATCACTACACAGGATCTCATCACTACACTCCGCACCAAACGCAACACCGCTCCTGGTCACGATCGTGTCACCTACCGTCACCTTCGTGAAGCTCCTGTCTCTTTTCTCTCCACCCTGGCCAGGCTCTACAATGTAGTCCTGTCCACCGGTTACTACCCCGACCTGTGGAAAACCTCCCGTATCCTCATGTTCCTCAAACCTGGCAAACCACCGTCCGCCGTCTCCTCCTACCATCCCATCAGCCTTACCTCGGTCTTCAGCAAGGTCCTGGAATCTATCCTCACCCGCCGCATCCACCAGCATCTTCGCCAGCACCGCCTCCTCCCCGTTACCCAGTGTGGCTTTCGGCCGTCCTTCTCTTCTGACGATCTCCTCCTTCACCTCACTCATCTCCTTTCCGAACAGCTCAATTCCCGTCGCTCCGCAATCTTCCTCTCTCTTGACCTCGAACGCGCATATGACCGCGTATGGCATTCCGGTCTCCTCTTCAAGCTCCAAACCTTCGCCCTTCCCATTAACTATGTTCGTCTGATCGGTTCCTTTCTCTCCCGCCGTCCTTCCCATGTCACCATCCATAACACCGATTCCTACACCTTTTTCCCCTCCGCCGGTGTGCCCCAAGGCTCCGTCCTCTCCCCCCTTCTGTACTTGTTGTACACGGCGGACATGCCGCCGCCGTCACCCCCCGTCCACCTTCTCCAGTTTGCCGATGACACCGCCTTCCTTGCCCTTGCCCCCACCCTGCAACGCTCCCAACACCTTCTCCAATCCCATCTTGACCGGTTCACCGCTTGGTGCAACCAGTGGTTGCTCAAGGTCAATCCTTCCAAAACCCAGGCGATCATTGTAGGCAAAACCACCCCTTCCTTCCGCCTCCTTGATTTCTATCTCACCGTTTATGGCCGTCCCATCGCTCTCACCCCCACCCTTAAGTACCTTGGCGTCACCCTCGACCGTCGCCTCTCCAGGACTCCCCATCTCCAGACAATCCAAGCCAAGGCACGTTCCCGACTCCGTCTCCTCAAGCTCCTTTCCGGCCGTACGTGGGGTCTGGACCCCTCCACCATCCTCCACACCTGTAAGTCCCTCATCCGCCCTATCCTCTGCTACGCCCATCCAGCCTGGATCTCCGCCCCCCCTTCCTTTTATAAATCCCTCCAAATCCTTGAACGCCATGCTCTCCGCCTTGCCTATCGCATCCGTCTCCCCTCCCCCACGCGGATCCTGTATGATCTTATCCCCTTCCCCCACCTCCTCCTCTTCCTCGAAAGGATACGAATCCTATACACCTCCCGTAAACTCGATCCTCCTCACCCGCTCGTCTCCCCGATCCTCTCCCACCCCCGCCCGCTGCCGCGCCTGTACTCCCATGTCCCACCCGGTCTCCATCTCTCCACCCTCCTTACCCTCTCCCAAGGTGGCTTCCGCCAGCTCCCCCTCCCTGATGATGTCCTTGTCCCCTCCATCTACCCCTCCTATCAACTTTGACCCTGCCCCCCCCTCACTCCTGGTGTCCTTTCCCTTAGGCACCCTCCCTCCTTTCTCTTCCCTTCCCTTCTCTTTCCTTTTCCCCCGTCCCCTCCCTCCACCCCTCTTCTTCCGGGCTTCCCCTCCCCCTTCCTCTCTCCCCCCCCTCTTTCCCTTGCCCGTGGCGTCCCTGCTCTCCCCTATCGCTTTCCCACTGTCCCTCCTCCTCCTCCCCCTCCTCCTCCTCCTCCTCTCTTGGCAGGTCCCCGGACTCGCAGACGCATCGTGAACTTTCGCGCGCCGGAGATCGTCGCCCTCGGTTTAGTGTTTGTGCCGTAGTGTCTGTGCATCAGTGTTTTTCGCCGTCCACGCTCCTTCGTTCACGTGCGTCGTCTACCTCGTCAGTGTTTGTGCCCAGTGCCGCCGTTTTTCTTGTTGTTTCGTCGAGTGTGAACGGCTTCATGTTTTTTAACTATTGTATCTCCTGTTTTTTAAACCGCCATTCTGTTACTTGTCTGTCTCCCTTTCTTTTTTCTTGTACTGCCTATGGCTGAAGAGCGGAGTACACTGTTCCGCTGCCAGCCCACCTTTGTATGGGGCGTTCAAATTACAATAAAGAAAAAAAAAAAAAAAAGGTGTTACTTCATTCCTTCTGGGTTAAACCCTACAGCGGTTCCCAGTAACAAGTTCTCGAACAACTCTCAGAACCGTGTATTTTTCACAACCAACTGACTATTAATCAGGTTACTGCCGCTATTTTTGTGATGGTAGAAGGTCTAGAGCTCTTGCAGGAGATCGAGGAACCCGCCTTTCTCACACTTATGCAGTAATTGCATATTGGATGTCATTTTCGTTTTGTTGTAAGCAAATGTGCCACCGTACTCGATTTTTCCATGGTATCTTTTCTTCCCAATGCGAGGTGTTCCCCAAACCTGATTTCCAGCCTCCTTTCTGTTCGGCCAACATAACGGGCTATCAATTTTATAAACTCCAGATGCATGAAATATGTTTTTTACGTCTACAGAGTGTTGCAAAATACATCCTAATTTATTTTTGGAACCAAAAGACACTGTCATATCGTGTTTTCTAAGGATAGTTGCAATCCTAGTGCTGATTTTTCCGTACTAAGGTAAGCTGACAAACTTACTATGTTCTTCAGAAGCCGTATTATTATTGTAAAGCGTCATCCTATTTTTGTATTTATTACCTATGTTCTTATATATATAGCAACTACAAAGTCCCATGGATAGTTATTTACTTTTGCAATGTGCCTTATTGTTGCCATTTCCTCATCGTGTTCGTCTTTCGACAGCGGAATTTTAAACAATGTTTTGAAATCTGTTTCACATGCATTTCATTTGCAAACTAAACCACAAAACATATATAACGTGGACGAAAGCTGGTTTTCCATGAACTATAGGCTTGAAAATGTTGTGAAGGAAAAAGGAAAAAGAGAAGTTGTTGCACTGACAAATTTGGAGAAGGGAGAAATGTAACACACGTTGTTGTCTGTAAATTCTGGCTACATAAACGAAGATTTCGTTTTGAGTTGCCTCCAACACTTCAACGACCACCATTCACAAGGCAGGCGGTCACAATTCGCACGTTTCTCTCCAATACCTAGAAACTGTGTGAAATCACGTTGAATTGGTGTGTCTGCCACCACGTACTAGGCACATTCTGCAGCCACTGGACAGAACTGTTTTCAAGCCATTAAAGGCGTATTACCAACAAGAAACAAAATCAATTATACACAATAATCCCTTAGCCTCAATTAAAAAATTAGTTTTTGGTAAAATTTTCGACATCGCCTGGAGGCGTGGAGCCAGTGTAGGAAAATGCTGTGAAGAGATTTGAGTGTACACGAAGATTCCCCTTCAATCCCAACAAAACATCATCGCACAAATTCCTTCCATCGTCTTCATTCCTGAATCCCGTTCTGTTACCATAGCATCCGAAGTAAACTCCCAAAGGAAGAAGATCAAGCGTTGTAGAAATGCACTAGATGCTCAAGAGCAACCTTCAGATGAAGAAGATGCTTCATTTTCTTCATCACCGCAAGCTGAGACTTCGGAAGAAGACGTATCTTGCAGTTTCTGCAGCTTGAGATGTGACGACCCTAGATCTGTGAAGAAAGGGGAATGGATCACGTGCGTTAAGTGCAAGGTGTGGTTTCACGAAAATTGTGTGGGGGCTGCTGGAGGTAAACAGTTCCGCTGTGGGAAATGAGTGTAACAACTACTGAAATATTTAAGAAGTGTAACTGAAGAGTAATCTTCCATATTCCACATTCCACATATTTTATATAATTGCATGACAGATTGAATGATTCACATAGTCCCATTTACGATTCAAGCAGTCTTACAAATTTTTAATTTTCCCGATGTTTCAGCATTCTCTATTTTGTTATCTACAAGGAAGAAGAGTGGTTTTTGAAGCAATTTGTCTGTATCATACAAAACTTGTAATTATGACCTAGTCTCCAATACAATATAACATGTGTGTTAAATAATTAGTATCCCTTTGGGGCCCAAAAAGTTGAAATGATTCATTTAGGCCCACCTTTACCTATTCCTTTAGAGACCTGGTAGTCAGGGGAAGACAGGACTCGGTTACGATTGTGGACGGGGCCGTAGTCAGTTACCAGTGGCTGCCTTCTATAGTTATACACATTTATTTCAAAACAGTAATTCCAGACTCAACAATAAATAAAAAAACACAGTTATTAATGAAGAAATTTACAACTGTGTAAAATAATAGTGCTTTCAAGGCGTTACAATTTAGCAATCGCCATAAAATACAGATACAACAGATAATTTTTTAAAAAACCAGCCACTGTGATCACAGCTGAAGGCCTTTCAAGCCAAGAATGGTAATAAATTAAGAATGTTTAAGAACGCGCTGCAATTTACAACTTATAAATATTAAAATATTACAGGTAAGTAGCTACAAACACAGCAGAAGGTGTCATAACCTTTAATGTAGACATTACAAGGTATTATAATAAATAATACAATAATAAAACACAAGGACCAGTCACAGACGGTGCTCCAGGAACCGACCTCTGAGAACAAAGACTTCCGCGAGCGATGGAATAGTCACCCAAGAGTTGCATTCACTTCACAAGATGGTAACTCAGACTAGTGGCAATCAACAAATTGTAACAAGCTGAAAACAGTAAACAGTAATAAGAAGGCGAGGAAAGGTAATCAGATCCGCCTTCCCGAAGCACTCCACTCACTGCTCTTCGCCTCGGCGACACTACGAGCAGCAACACGAACCCAAGTCACTGGAAAATCGTGAGACATCACAATGGTGGAGGTTTATCTACTTGAATTTTTTGTGCACTCATCTTAAAGCTTGCAGGATCCGGTTTACGGTGAGGTCGTGCACCCTCGTGACCACAGCCCTTCCATCTGGTAGTCCATGCGTGCCGCCAGCGATCCCGGCGTGTTCTGGCAGTGCGCGGACCTGGCTCCTCCTGAGTCCCCAACAGAACTGACACTGACACTACCCAGAAGAACCACGATGTCTCCACAAAGATAGGGCCACAGTTACTACATATCGATAAACGCCGCTGCTGCCACTAGCGGGCAGGAAACGCTTGCGAAACAGAGTGGCGCCAGTCAACACGAGAAGAAGAGAAACAACCGCAACCATGCCCACTAAACGATACGGTCTGGCCTCCAACAGAGGGGGGAAACCTACAAAGTACCAACGCGAGCCGCAGCATGGCTCACCTTTATGTTTGTATTTTCAGTGTTTCAAACCTTTTACACGACCTTTCATCATCGTATGCCCACGGTTGCTACCAAAACATCTTTAATGTTGTTACCTGTCTATATTCACTTAGTTGCTGTTAATATTATATTAAAGAGTTTTAGGTTAGGGCTCTCTGTATGCATATGAAAAGACACAATATTTGTTTTGTCAGACGCGTTTCATCTTACATTATTAAGGCATCATCCGAGTTCAAAAGCCATAGCACAGAAGAAGCAACTGATTAATGATCGGATGCATGCACTGCGCAAAAAAAAATTATATCAGTTTTTCGAAACCCCTTAATAATATCCCATTGCGACGCATACTTTTGAAATCTGTCTCACAGGTGCTTGCATCCTGCCTCTGTAATGGCGCAAAAGCCCTTCGACGTCAACCTCAGACTCGCGATGCTTCAAACAGCAAGGTGTCGAATCATTCGAAAAAAATGCCCGAGTTCAGAAGTTCATATGACGTGTTGGGCGGGTTAATGATGTCGTATTGGCCCCACCTTTCACATCAATTGAGCACAACGCCTTCGTGGATGTGTTACAGGATGGGAAGGATGTCGCATCCCTTTTACCAACATTTGACCATTCTTCTGCCCTTCTGCAGCGCAGCTCAGAACCACGACATCAAGCCTTGAAATCACGCTGTTTTCTTACAGGTGGCCATGAAAAAGACTTTGTGGTCGTTCATTATGTATTGGTATTTAAATGTTATGAAAAGTTCGGGTAGTGTTATTCTGCCTGCTTCACAACCAAAAAATTATTTACGTGAGAGACACAGTTGCGGTACTTCTCGCAGTTAGTTTGCCCGACACGATGTTTCTATATTAAAGGACACCACTAACACATCAAATTGCAAATAATATTTAGCTGTAGTAGTTGTCATTTATTTATATTCTTGGGAAAGTAGAAGTCTAAGAAAATTCTCGCGGTATCGTAAAGCGGAAATCGAAAAGAAATTACTGAATGACGTCTACAGAAATATGATACAGTTTTGGAAGTACTGGTTACTTTTACTTTTGCAACGGAAGAATCGTTGATCTAGAGAAATCTCCTACATTTACATTTATTTTAACTTGTCAAAATTAGCGAATATTAAGATATTTATTACGACTCTGGGCCGTTACCATTTAGAATAATGACGGTGACCTCTGCACCACTGTTCCCCTATAAAATTTGCGTAAAGACATTAATTATGCAGTTTCATCAATATAGGAGCTAGAACATATAAAATTGTACCACGTTTTAAGTAATATTTGATTATATTTTTTAGTTAAATATTACATGAAGCTGACACGTTTTCTGCCTCGTCACAAAATGGCTTCTTACACTACCCAGAAACAAAAGGGAAGAGAGAGCGATCTTTTTGCAAAAGAACAGATTGCAATTATATTCGCAGATCCTATTAGTTGATTACAGAGTCTTTGTCATTTTTCTGCGATAGTGTTTTTTTCGTTACGACGTCAGTTTTGATATATTTGCGAAGTTATTCAATATCATTTTTAGCACGTTTTGTGACGTACCGCTACAATTTCAGACACACCGCCGCTCTGAATCGAAGCGAAAAACCCTCAAGGAGGCGAGTGACAATGAAACAAATCCTTCCCCTAGGGTGTTGTCTCCCGCACATTTAGTCGGCAAAAATGTCAGTTCTACACTGCTTTTACCCTCACGACGATTCAACCCTGCTCTAAGTGTGGTGTCACCGCCAGACACCACACTTGCTAGGTGGTAGCCTTTAAATCGGCCGCGGTCCATTAGTATACGTCGGACCCGCGTGTCGCCACTGTCAGTGATCGCAGACCGAGCGCCGCCACACGGCAGGTCTAGAGAGACGTCCAAGCACTTGCCCCAGTTGTACAGCCGACTTTGCTAGCGAAGCTACACTGACCAATACGCTCTCATTTGCCGAGACGATAGTTAGCATAGCCTTCAGCTTCGTCATTTGCTACGACCTAGCAAGGCGCCATTACCAGTTATATTGAGATTATTATAAAACCTGTACCGTCAAGAGCAATGTACACCAATTATGGATTAAAGTCAAGTATTACATCATCTACGTACTTTATTTGCAATTCTCAAGACATTGTCCTCTTCCAGACCTCACGCCAGTCTGCGTGTAATTAAACGCGTGCATTTCGGCCTCCTCTAGCAACACGGCTCTTCTGCCAACACTACACTAAGGACACCGTGGAGCTGCAGCACCACTGAATGTGATCTGATCCCTTTGGAGTGTAGTGCGACCGCAAATTTTGCTCTCGTATACAGGCTGGAATCATTAGGGGTCGTTCAAAGCCGTTAGACTGCATCCAAAAGTGATCCGAAGCAACAAAGGGTGCTCATGCACCTCCCTTTGGCGTGATCGCGGAGGGGCAAAACAATGACAGGTGCGTGAATAAAATGGCAAAGGGTCTCCCTAAGACCCCCCTCCTAGTTTGGCAACACCCTTGGTGCCACCCACCCAACTTTGTTGAGTACATTGAAGATTTACCCCTCAGAGATTTGGACACCTATTCAGCTCAGACTGCCTCGACCTACTCTAGCGCCTGAGGGCAGGCAACCACAACGACGGGGTGTATTGGGGGTTGCTGCTTACCTAACTACACTGATAACTAATATGTTTACAAATTACGTGTTCATTTGATATGTTTACAGTCACGTTTAGATACAGTTCGCCCTTCCTTAATTACACAGTATCTCTCTAAATAATATAAACATATCAACTTTCTTATTCTTATCCTACAACTACATGATTACTCCGCAGTTCTCACTTTAAGAGTTTGGCAGAGGGTTCGTAGCATCGCTTTCCACTCTCGAATATCACGTGGGAAAAATGACCACCTAATTTTTTTCCTTGTAAGCTGTGAATTCTCTCGTTTTATTGCAATGGTCATTTCTCACTGCGAGGGCCGAAGTCAACAAAACACTGTGGCATTTGGAGGAGACTGCTGGAGACTGAAATTTTGTAAAATGATCCCGCTGCGACAAAAAATCCTTTCTCCTACTGGTTGCCACCCCAACTCGCTTATCGTGCTCGTGATACTCTCTGCCTTATTTTGCGATGTTACAGAACGAGCTACCTTCTCTGAATCTGGTAAAGATCCCAGACAACGCTGCAATAGTCCAGGAGAGAACGGACAAGCTTAGTGTAAGCAGTCTCTGTAGTAACTTCCTTTCACCTCCTAAATGTTGTGTACAAGCGTCGTGTGTCTATAGTAGCTTTGTAGTAACTTCTAAGGGTTCTAACAATAAAATACGCAGTCTTGACATTAGTTATTATCAGCCTTCTGCTGAGAATGTATGGTACTCGCAGTACATTTTTGAGATTCATCATTGGAAATAAAATATTCCTGTCACTAGGAGCGAATAACCACTTAATGAAGAAATGACGGTAGCGTCTCCTCTTCTGGTATCATTTGACGGGTGTTCGCTTGGTTTTGCTGTGGTTCGGTGTGTTGAAATATCGGAATTCAGGTAAGAGTGTCCGATTCTTGAAATTATTTTGCTATGCAGTCATAAATTATTGGCTAATAGGCAAGACTTATGACAGTCGTAGGTATGAAAATTCCCTGTTTGACGATTGCGTTATAGAGTTTGGCTTGCTGACTGGGGTAGTTACATATAGACAGCGTACAATGGCGGATGTGAATCGATTGATGGAACATGAGTTGCAAGCTTTTGACAAAGCGGAGCTTTGGGCAAGGTTTCCACTGAAACGAGCAGCTTTATTGCTGAGGTTCTAGCAGTATTACGGGCACTCAGTTACACATTGTATAATGTCAACGATATTCTTATAACAACAAACTCTATGAGCGCATTTGAAAAAACTAGAGCATAACTCTTGGAGCTTGAAAACAGTATGTCACATGTTAAATCTACAGGAAATAATTTATCAACTTGTCGAATAACACAAGGCAACTTCCCTACATCAAACGGCATTCTGGAAGTACAGACAAGAAAATAGTAGACTAATTACGAAACAGTAGCATCACGGAAGGGATATCCGTCTTTGTACATCTACCGTATACATACTTTGTAACTACAGCAACATTTGATGAATGGTACCAATTCTGAGAAACCTATCAGTGGATAACGTTAGTTAACTAACACCTCATTTTTTTCACTTCGTCGTAATTGCATGTAATCTGCTTGAACGGAGTATTAATTTTTAGTAGACCTGGCTATTTTTCATTTTCTTTTAACATTTCTGTCATATATCTACGTAGTTATTTAACGGATTAATTCACCAGCACGCCGAGTCAATGACACAAACAAATGCGGCCACATACGTTTCCCTGCAGTGGTTGCGTTGAATATGAACCGGTATATCTTCTACGGAGCAATCCCCTCGTGAAATCCATCGGCAGGGAGCGCGGCGCAATCAGTTCCGCAGGATAGCGATCAGGTTGTTAAGCGGCGCTGCGTAATTGGCCTGGGTGAGTGATGGCGCCTGCCCCCGGAACTTCCTTGACAGCGGCGCTGCGCGTGTTTTAATTAGAGCTCGCTGCAGGCGAGCTGCAGCGACCGCATTTGCCTCAGTGAGTGTCTCACAGATGGCAGTGTGAGCACCGCAGCGCGCATAGTGGCATTTAAATGCCGCGCTGCACTGCACACCCAGCCGCGAAGGCTGACAGGAGACGCGGAAGAACCACTCGCTTCGCAGTTGCTGTTACCCAGATACGGCGCGTTATTACTACCCCCAGGCAACCAGTTAGATGATCTTTCTCATAAACAACAACAAAAGGCTATAATCGTAAGTCATATTAGCAGATTAGTTTCCCCTGACGGTGTTACAGTATAGGACACATACTCAGGTGACAAAAGTCATGTGATAACGATATGCACTCACACCTTTGACCATAAATATAATAGACTGGCCCTGACGTCATTTTCGTGGCTCCAACATCTCTGGGCTAAAGTCACGTGAATGTTGGCAAAACATGGTTGTTTCGTATTGCGCTTATGGCTGTACTCAGCGTTTTGTCGGGGGAAATGGCATTACGTTTCACGTGCAAGTGTTTCTATGATAGTGCAGATGCGTTTATTGAAATCTGCTGAAGTCACTTTTATATGTATTTTACACTTGAAATAGAGTATCACGTAAATTAAAGTGTTGAAAGTGATGCTTGTAAAGTCAGACTCATATTACATTTTTGAAAGTATCTGTGATAATTCGGTTACAGAAGTAAGTATAACTGTTTCTCGTTCCTACTCATAGGTTCCCTAAGGATGAAAACCGAAGGCAGCTTTGGATACAGGCCCTGAAACGGAAAAACTTTAAGCCATCTGCACATACGCGCCTTTTTGTATATAAAAGTGAGATTATAATAAGGTAAGAGCACCTATAGTTGACACATGAAGAGAATTTTTTTCTACCTTCTAATACTATTAAATAAATGTAGGCTCCAAAATTATTTTCTGAAACTTCAAAGTCTCACCTTTCATCTAAAATATCTTTTTTTTTTTAACTGATAGATTAAACTTTTGTAAAAATAGTAGAAACTGAACCTTTGAAGTGCACCTATAATTGATACTCTAAAATGGACCTGCTCCTAAAGTCAACAATTTTGGCACCTATACTTGACATAATTCCCATATCCCATTTTCTTTTATAAGTGACTAGAGCTCAAAAGGCGGAGAATCCTATGTTTAAAGTTTTGACACGAGCCCACTCTTACTGTTTAAAAGAATTTTAACGACATTTTACTTTAATTGATATTTTATAGTAATTTCGTCCCGCTGCCCACCAGAGGGGCGTTCGATGTATTTGTTAGATTTTATAAATTGTACTGTGAACAAATCCAGGTCAAAGGTAGTTCTGACATAATTTTTCGCAAATAAAAAAGTAATTTTTGTTGGAAGCTTTTGGCAGTCAATTGAGAAATGTGGTTAAAATACTATACAAACATAGGTTGGCAGACCGCTGATTTGAAATCCCGCCACGTTTTGCTAACAGTCACGTCGTTTATGTTGGAGCCACACCAGCACTATAGCTTCTGCACAGCAAGGCCAGTCTACTAGTATCTATGGTCGAAGACTTACACTGATAGTGGTAGTATCACATACACAACACATAAAAGGGCAGTGCATTGGCTAAGCTCTCATTTGTACTCCGGCGATTCATGCGAAAAGGTGTCCAACGTGATTATGGTTGCATGACGGGAATTAACAAACTTTGAAAGTTGAATGATAGTTGGAGCTAGACACTATGGGCCATTCTACTTCGTAAGGAAAATCAATATTCCGAAATTCGCAGTGTCAAGAGTGTGCCGAGAATATCAAATTTCAGTCATCACCTGTCACCACGGACAATGTAGTTGCGACGACCTTCACATAACGACCGAGAGCAGCGGCGTCTGTGTAGAGTTGTCAGTGCTAACGGACAAGCAATACTTTAAGGAAAAAAAAAAAAACACCAGAGATCAATTCGGGACGTACGAAAAAGTATCTGCTACGGTAGTGAGGCGAAATTTGGCGTAAATTGGCAATGGCAGCAGACGACGTACGCTGGTGCCTTTGACAGCACAACATCGCCTGCAGCGCCTCTTCAAATGGTTCAAATGGCTCTGAGCACTATGCGACTTAACATCTGAGGTCATCAGTTGCCTAGAACTTAGAACTACTTAAACCTAACCAACCTAAGGACATCAGACACATCCATGCCCGGTCGCGCGGTTCCAGACTGAAGAGCCTAGAACCGCTCGGCCGCACCGGCCGGCACAGCGCCTCTCTTGGGCTCGTGACCGTATCGGTTGGACTCTAGACGACTGGAAAACCGTGGTCTTGTGAGATGAGTCCCGATTTCGGTTGGTAAGAGCTGATGACAGGGTTCGAGTGATGTGCAGACACCACGAAGCCATGGACCCAAGTTGTCAACAAGGCAGTGTGCAAGCTGGTGGCAGCTCCATAATGGTGTGGACTGTGTTTACATGGAGTGGAATGGGTCCTGGATCCAACTAAACCGATCATTGACTGGAAATGGTTGTGTTCGGCTAATTGGAGGCCTTCTACCGTGATTCATGCACTTAATGTTCCCAAAGAACGATGGAATTTTTGTGGTTGACAGTGCGCCATGCCACAGAGCCACAATTGTTCATGACTGGTTTGAAGAACGTTCTGGGAAGTTCGAGCAAATAATTTGGCTATCAATCGAACATTTATGGGACATAATCGAGAGGTCAGTTCGTGTACAAAATACTGCACCGGCAACACTTTCGCAGTTATGAACGGCTTTAGAGGCAACATAGCTCAGTGTTTCTGTAAGGGACTTCTAATAACTCGTTGAGTCCGTGCCACGGCGAGTTGCTACATTATGACGTGCAAGAGGAGGTCCCACACGATATTAGGAGGTATCTCGGGACTTTCGTCACCTCATTGTACAGTATAGACTAATGAACCAAAGCATTATGGTCACTGACCTCCGCAAGATGAAGTCGCCTGGTGACGTTGTGAGCACATGACGTGTTTGGGGAACGCGCTCTGATCAAAAATATTGGGACACCACTAGGGGATGCCCGTTAATAACGTGAGCTCAAAATGTTGGGGGAGAATCAGGGAAAATCTTACCAAATCTTGTTTAAAGAGGGAGGGGTTAGGGGAGGATGAACTTTATAATTGAGAGAACGTAAATTATTGTAACTGATAAGATTTTATTTTGTGTGATGAATTCCGAGCATACACAGTAATGAAGTGCCGAGGAATCTTGACGCCCTCTCTCTGAACTAAACTGAATGCTTTACACTTGTATATGCCCACGATTCCCCGATTTTAAACAAGTGCTGAACAAGTGTCAGATTTCATTCTGGGAGTATTAGCCACGCCGATCTAATAACTCTGTGTCAGTCAGTGAGTTAGTCGTAATATTCCGCAAAGCAGATAAATCCAATGTTTGGTGCTCAACATGAATTTGTATCAAAATTTTTGCACTTTGTATGTTTAGCGGCATTCCGACAACTCGAAACACACATGCGAGCAACAAGTCTGTGGGAGAAGGCAAGATGAAGTTCACCGAGAAATATTGTCTTGGTAATCATGTAACTCAAGAGACTGAAAAGCTACGAAATGATATGGTCGAAAAGAAGGTGTGCACAATGCTGTCTTTCAACTGCGATTCTACGGTCGCAGGTTCGAATCCTGCCTCGGGCATGGATGTGTGTGATGTCCTTAGGTTAGTTAGGTTTAAGTAGTTCTAAGTTCTAGGGGACTGATGACCACAGCTGTTAAGTCCCATAGTGCTCAGAGCCATTTGAGCCAACTGCGATTAAGTAAACGTTCAGTAACATTTAACGTATACACACATCAAAAAAGTTTTGAATCACCTTGGTTCCGAGAGTTCCGGAACCCGGAATAGAGATCAACATAAACATCATTTCCGCCCTTCTTATTGCTCATGAAACCACACACTGCATGTTGTACCACCATACGGCGATACCTTCAGAGGTGGTGGTTCAGACTGCTGTGCACACCGATATCTCTAATACCAGTGGCACGTCCTCTTCCATTGATGCATGCCTGTATTCGTCGTGGCATACTATCCACAAGTTCACCATGGCACTGTTGGTCCAGCTTGTCCCACTCCTCAACGGCGATTCGGCGTAGATCCCTCAGAGTGGTTGGTGCGTCACGTCGTCTACAAACTGCCCTTTTCAATTTATCCCTGGCATGTTCGATAGGGTTCATGTCTGGAGAACATGCTGGCCACTCTAGTCTAGCGATGTCATTATCCTGAAGGAAGTCATTCACAAGATGTGCACGATGGGGGAGCGAATTGTCGTCAACATACTGCCGATATGGTTGCAGTATCGGTCGGAGGACGGCATTCACGTCTTGTACAGCCGTTACGGCGCCTTCCATGACCACCAGCGGCGTACGTCGGCTTCATATGATGCCACCCTAAAACAACAGAGAATCTCCACCTTGCTGCACTCGCTGGACAGTGTGGCTTTGGCGTTCAGCCTGACCGGGTTGCCTCCAAATACGTCTTCGACGATTGTCTGGTTGAAGGCATATGCGCCATTCGTCGGTGAAGAAAACGTGATGCCAATCCTGAGCGGTCCATTCGGCGTGTTTTTGGGCCCATCTGTACCGCGTTGCATGGTGTCGTGGTTGCAAAGATGGACCTCGCCATGGACATCGGGAGTGAAGTTGCGCATCGTGCAGCCTATTGCACACAGTTTGAGTCGTAACACTATGTGCTGTGGCTGCACGAAAAGCTTCATTCAACATGGTGGTGTTGCTGTCAGAGTTCCTCCGAGCCATAATCCGTAAGTAGCGGTCGTCCACTGCAGCGGTAGCCCTTGGGTGGCGTGAGCGAGGCATGTCATCGACATTCCTGTCTGTCTGTATCTCCTCCATGTCCGAACAACATCGCTTTTGTTCACTCCGAGGCGTCTGGACACTTCCGTTTTTGAGAGTCCTTACTGCACAAAGTAACAATGCGGAGGCGATCGAACCGCGGTATTGACCGTCTACGCGTGGTTGGACTACAGACAACACGAGCCGTGTACCTCCTTCCTGGTGGAATGACTGGAACTATCGGCTGTCAGACCCCCTCCGTCTAATAGGCGCTGCTCCTGCATGATTGTTTACATCTTTGGACGGGTGAATTAAATTCCTGGTAAGATCTTATGGGTCCAAACTGCTTAAGTCATCGTCCCTAAGCTTACACACTGTTTAATCCAACTTAAACTAACTTACGCTATGAGCAACACACACACCCATGCCCGAGGGGAGGGTTCGAACCACAAACGGAAGCAGCCGCGCGCACCGTGAAAAGTCGCCTCAGACGGCGAGGCTACCCGGCGCGGCGAGGATGATTTGGTGACATGTCTGAACAGTAAAAGGGACGGTGTCTGTGATATAATATCCACAGTCAACGTCTATCATCAGGAGTTCTGGGAACCGGGGTGATGCAAAACTTTTTTATGTGTGTATTATCTCTCTTAAGTATAGTTCCAATATTTTCTGGAGATTCTCAGAGAATACTTTTTAGGCTGTGCGTAATTTCTGCGTTCTTGTTTATCGCCCTTTTTATGGATTGGAACTATGACCGCTTCTTTCCACTCAGATAGAACTGTTTTTTCATTTCAAACATTGATCGCATGTTTGTGTATTTTTTTCTTTTTTTTCACAACTGTATCTTCTCCCTTCTTAAGTGTTTCAGTTCTTATTCTATCTTTCCCTCGGACTTTGAATTTTTTTTTTTTTAGTATTTTCTTTGCGTCTGCTGTTTCTGTCTCAGCGGCGCAACTTACGACATTAATTTATTAGAGAAGCGTTCCGAGCTACACTTGTTCATCAGGCATCAAGACATACGTATCACTTAACATTTTATGTACGCTGCTATACTGTCTACCCACATTAAGCTGACCACATGGTAAAGGCTTGAATAACCATCTTTTGCAGCACAGACCTCTGCGAGACGTGCACGAAGAGAGTCAGTAAGGTCCTGTAAGGTACCGACAGGGACGTGGAGCCGTGCCGACTCCATTGTCGTTTCTGCTCATTAACGATCCACGGCGCCAACAGCCTGACAGACTGATCGGGTTTAAGCCAGGAGTGTATCTGGGTTTAAATCCATGGAGTTTATTGGCCAGGGATGTATGGTAAACTCATCCTGGTGCTCTTCCAACCACGAACGTACACTGCGAGCTATGTAACGTGTGGCATTGTCCTGCTGGTAGGCCGGCCGCTGTGGCCGAGCGGTTCTAGGCGCTTCAGTCTGGAACCGCGCTGTTGCTACGGTCGCAGGTTCGAATCCTGCCTGAGACATGGATGTATGTGATTTCCTTAGGTTAGTTAGGTCTAACTAGTTCTAAGTCTAGGGGACTGATGACCTCAGATGTTAAGTCCCATAGTGCTCAGAATCATTTGAACCTGCTGGTTGATACCATAGTGCTGAGCAAAAGCAACCGCAGGTAGGGGTGGTCAAGGTCCCCAAGGATAAATGCATACCTGTACTGATCCATTGTACCAGAATAACGAGATCATCTACGGAATGCCCTCGACCCTGGACCCTTCCGTCGATAGCTGCACGATGTCTGCTTTCAGACGTTTCACTCTGTGTACGCCAACAGCCATCTGTCCTATGGAGCACATCCAGTAGCGATACCACCGCGCAAATTCCATCCTTCGTCGCCGATGGACAGCAATTTAGTACACGAACTAAATGCCTGCTGCGGAGGCCTTCAAGCAGGAACGTTCGCTGAACGTTCGTTGAGGAGACACTGTTGGTAGCCCCTTGGTTGATCTGGGCGGCGAGTTGCTCGACCGTTTTACGTCAGTTTGCCCTTACACATTTCCGCAGCTTTCGTTCACCCTTGTCATCTATGGCCCTTGGTGCATCACAGTCGCCACGGTGCTGGTTATGGATGGCGCCGGTCTGCCATGAACTACACTTTAACCACAGTGGTACCTGAACAGTTTACAAACTTGGCCACTTCGGAAATGCTTCCACCGTTGGCCCGAAAGCCAATGATCGTGTTCTTTTGGACGTCAGATACATCACTCCGTTTCAGCTGTTTTATGCGTCCCCGAAACACTTTATTCCTCCTCCACTGCTAGTGTTGCCACCTCCCTATTGCCTTCCATGACCACCAGTGGCGTACGTCGGTCCCTCATAATGCCACCCCAAAACAGCAGGGAACCTCCAGCTTGCTGCACTCGCTCGACAGTGTGTCTAAGGCTTTCAGCTTGAACGGGTTGCCTCCAAACACGTCTCCGACGATTGTCTGGTTGCCAGCAGCGATACTGGCGCGTAAATTCCAGCCTTCGTCGCCGATGGGCAGCAGTTTAGTCTGCGTGGCTGCACGAACCAAGTACCTGCTGCGGAGGCCTTCACGCAGGAACGTTCGCTGAGCGTTCCTTGAGGAGACACTGTTGTTAGCCCCTTGGTTCATTGGGCGGCGAGTTGCGTCCCCCGAAACACTTTATTTACCCTCCACTCCTAGCGTTGCCACCTGCCTACTGTGAGTGGTTACTGCACGTTGACATCGAAAAGACATGGTGACCACTTTAATGTGCTTGGACCGTGTAGATTATCGCTACTAAGTGAGCTGGCACACTGATTAGCACAATGGACTCGGCTCTGGGAGAACGAGTGTTCACATACCCATTTGGACATCCAAATTAATGTTTTCCATTACTTTCTTAAGTCGGCTGAGGCAAATTCCGGGATGGTTCCTTTGAAAGGGCACTGCTAATTTCCTTCCTCGTCCTTCCCTAATCCGAGCTTGTGTCTCATCTTAAATAACCTAGCTGTCGACAAGACGTAAACCGTCATAGACCTTCGATTTTAGACTATGGCTACTTTATTAATTCTCTGGGGTCTTCATATGGTCCAGAGCATATGTCTTCCTACATAGAAATAGAAAACATGTATGGTGTATTTACTGACAAAAGACAAGCCGTCACGTAAATGTTCACACTAATACTATTCCAGTGACTTACTACACGTACATCCAGCTATTATTCCGGTGGTGGAGCAATTGCTCATGTTTCAGGAACCTTTTTTTCACTCTACATACATTTTTCACTTTCCGCAATGTTTCTAAAGTGAGGCTGGCTCAGCAAATTTTACTAATTCTTAATAACTTGATGTAAAGTCTTTCTTATTGAGGATTAATACGTACAGATTGTCATAATATGTGCAGCCTTCTGATCAGTAACCATCCCTCCTGTGAAATCATTTTCAGCAGCTCCTGTGTCTTTACATCCAACTGCTGCATACAAGTCGAACCTGGCACCTAAGTATAATATGTGGATACTGACTGGTTGTAGTGTTAGCGATTGATTTGTGACAGTTGTATGGTGGCTATAATTTCGCACCTTACAAGCACTCATCTACATACTTTGCTGTGATTTACAATCGGGATTAGGTATCATTTGATAGTTTGTATATCGTATATATGAATACTTAAAGAAGACTGACATTGTCATGTACACCTTGTAAACAGTTGTTAACGCTTATTGCATGAAAGTTGATGGACTGATTGTCTTTATTATCAAAATGGCGTAATGAATGATTCCTTACACTGTCAGAGGTTGGAACGCCAGTGGAAACGAAACAGTAGGCGTAATTCAGGCCCTGTGTGGAAAAGCCCGCACTGGTGTGTTGATCCAGCTTAATACAGATTGAGACACAGGAAAAGGCCGGTGTGAGACCCTGGCTGCTTGACAAAGGAAGTAGGCCAAGATGGACGGTCGGGGCACCTGAGTGCTGAATCACAATAGACCGGCAACTCTCTGCGCTTAACGACAAAACACTAAAATATGGTTGGTCGGCGTTCAGAAGAATCTGTAGAGAGGAAGAATATTGAGTGGTTTCGAGAATATGATTCGCCTTCTGCAATTACGAGGGAGGGGAGCCGAGCTTTGCTGGGAAGCCAGCAGTGGAGAGAAAGAGGTCTTCCACTTTGAGCGCCCGTGTTTGACGGTCGCTCAGTATCAGCTTTTGTTGGTACAGACGGACTTGCTGTCTTTGCCTATTAGGAAATTTTATAGTTAGTGAACAATTAGGCACTCCAGTGTTGCGTTCTTCTACGATTCTGCACTTCGCCTCCTTGTAGGGAGGCATTGTTAAGTATGCAGCTTTCAGTGATTGAGACCACTTCTTCTGTCGGAATTCCGTCCTTGTGGCAGGGAGTTCGCGTTTCTCATCTGTAGAACACAGAGAGGAGAATACAGTATACTAGTCAGAGAACCGCCTTCTGCCGTCCTAATGTTTGAATGATTTTTTTTTTTTTTTAATATTTTGTGGCTGGAGTTTTTCCGTCGTCACAGACGTGTACGAGAACCATCACTCCGACGCACCGGACGCAGTACATACGGTGATATTGCTAATTGCTTTGGCTTATTAGGGGCTATAAGGCTAAATAGCTATGATCATGTAACTTTACTTCCACTGAGGTTGCACACCACTGTAGATCATCTTTGAAAGTAGTGTCTTCTCCTGTTTGGTACGTAGATAATGTCAGTCATCTTGCGTTATTTATATTAGATTGCTTTTCCGTAAAAGGGGCAGATTTGGGCAGTTGATCAGTAATGTTAGTTAGTAAATTCATTTGTATCTCTTTATGTCAATTGGACATTGATATATAAATATTCGTGATATAAAGGGGTTTTAATCTACTGTAAATGTATAAGCAGAAACAACATTTATCATTTTGTAGTTACTAATTCTCTTAATCATATACAGGGTGTTACAAAAAGGTACGGGCAAACTTTCAGGAAACATTCCTCACACACAAAGAAAGAAACTTATGTGGACATGTGTCCGGAAACGCTTACTTTCCATGTTAGAGCTCATTTTATTACTTCTCTTCAAATCACATTAATCATGGAATGGAAACACACAGCAACAGAACGTACCAGCGTGATTTCAAACACTTTGTTACAGGAAATGTTCAAAATGTCCTCCGTTAGCGAGGATACATGCATCCACCCTCCGTCGCATGGAATCCCTGATGCGCTGATGCAGCCCTGGAGAATGGCGTATTGTATCACAGCCGTTCACAATACGAGCACGAAGAGTCTCTACATTTGGTACCGGGGTTGCGTAGACAAGAGCTTTCAAATGCCCCCATAAATGAAAGTCAGGAGGGTTGAGGTCAGGAGAGCGTGGAGGCCATGGAATTGGTCCGCCTCTACCAATCCATCGGTCACCGAATCTGTGGTTGAGAAGCGTACGAACACTTCGACTGAAATGTGCAGGAGCGCCATCGTGCATGAACCACATGTTGTGTCGTACTTGTAAAGGCACATGTTCTAGCAGCACAGGTAGAGTATCCCGTATGAAATCATGATAACGTGCTCCATTGAACGTAGGTGGAAGAACAAACTAAAATGAGCTCTAACATGGAAATTAAGCGTTTCCGGACACATGTCCACATAACATCTTTTCTTTATTTGTGTGTGAGGAATGTTTCCTGAAAGTTATGCCGTACCTTTTTGTATCACCCTGTATATATGTTTTATGGTGTAATTTATATGTTAAAGAGTAAGAAGGAGGAAATAATATCACCAAAGATCTGCTTCAGGGGGCAGTCAGACAGGGTCAAATCTTCATTTTCGTGTTCAGTATTTTCCATTGCACACATTCATTTTTAAACCCGTCCGCAGCTCGTGGTCTGGCGGTGGCGTTCTCGCTTCCCGCGCACGGGGGCCCGGGTTCGATTCTCAGCGGGGTCAGAGCTTTTCTCTGCCTCGAGATGACTGGGTGTTGTGTGTCATTCATCATCATTGACTCACAAGTCGCCGAAATGGCGTCAGCTAAAAAGGACTTGCAATTTCGGCGGTCGAACACCCCGCATGGGGTCTCTCGGCCAACAATGCCGTACGATCATTTCATTTGATTTTTACACACGCCTGGAGTAACATCTTGGACAGTCACCGGCGACCACACTGCGCTCAAGAGCGCTCAAGATGTAAGCAACCATGCATGAGCAGAGCCTATTAGACGGCAGTCAGTAGTTGTGTTGAGCTTAGAGATGAATAGCTCTGCACCACTCATTCTAGGGTACAACCATAACCCACCAACGAGTATGTACTCCAGTTGAAGACAGTCAGCCATCTGAATAGGGTAGCATTGTGGGCCTGTGGGAAGCCTGATGCACGCATCGAATGACTGTTGCACATACTGGGCATAAAGCATCGGTAGTTTACCACTGTCTTCAACAGTGATTTGTGGAACATTTCCACGACTATAGACGCACAAGATTGAAGCAGTGTGCAGGCAGTTGTTGCCGACAGAACATCATCCAGGAACGAAGTCCGGGCAAATGTCCTGGACACATGTTGCAACTGTGGTGTCATCAGGAACCATTGGGAACCGTCAGTTTGCAGCAGAATTAAGATTACGCGTGCCTCTGGCGAGGCAATGACTGACGCCACGACACCGCCAAACACGGCTACTCTGGTGTTGTGAAAGAGTTGCCCGATAAGTGGAATGGCGCTCTGTTGTCTCCAGTGATGAGAGTAGGTTCTGACTCTGTATGTGAGTTCCTAAGGGACCAAACTGCTGAGGTCATCAGTCCAGTACTGACTGTATGAGAGTGATGGATGTACACGTGTATGGCGTAGATCTGGTGAACTGCCTATTACGAAGTCCTTTCATTCATGACACACAGAACTCACAGCAGGCTTCATGGTTTGGGGGGAGGGGGGGCAAGGGTTACAATTGGCAGTCACATTTGGTGTTTCTGCAGGGTCAAGTGATTGCCACATTGCACAGGCTGTTATCCCTGTGCTACAGGACAGTGCGTGTCCACATACTGCTACTGTGACGCAACGTGCTCTTCATGGGGCACAGAACGGTTATAATTACACTTTCGCTACTTTAGCCACCGTAGACAGAAAAGCCAATCGATCTATAGGTACCCAACTTAATGGCAATGGTGTTCAGAGTGTGAGCTGCAGAATTTGCGTTGTTAGTGGGGTTAGTATCACGACTTGCCGTTAGGCGCTGGTACTGGTACGGCGACATAGAGTTGAAACACAAGCATCAGCGTCTGTTACATTTGCAGGCAATCAACATGGGTCTGGATAAGGTGAGCAGGGCTTTACTCGTAAGGCTGTTTTATCAAAACGACAACAAGAGTGACGCTTGTCTTCGCAAGGGCAAGGGTTACAATTGGTAGTCACATTTAGTGTATCTGCAGGGTCAAATGGCTGCCACATTGCACAGGCTGTTATCCCTGTGCTACTGCCAGTTGTTCTACAGGACAGTACATGTCCACATACTGCTACTGTGACGCAATATGCTCTTCATGGTGCACATTCGCTACTTTAGCCACTGTGGACAGAAAAGCCATCTATCGTATAGGTACCCAAATTTATAGGAAAGGTGTTCATTCTGTGAGCTGCAAAATTTTCATTGTTAGCAGGGTTAGTGTCACGACTTGCCGTTAGGCGCTGGTACTGGTATGGCGACGTAAAGCTGAAACACAAGCATCAGTGTCTATTACACTTGCAGGCAGTCAACATGGGTATGGATAAAGTGTGTAGGGCTTTACTCGTAATGCTGTTTTATCAAAACAACAATAAGAGTACTGCTTGTCTTCGCAAGTACCGGCACATTAAAGGAATACAGAGAGGTCCTCTTTCAGCAACGGGGTTCAAATATATGATTCGGAGTATCGAATTAACTGGAGATTTGAGTATTGTTCCTGGGAGAGGCCGACGCCCAATTGCGCCAGAAATTGCTGAAGACGTTACCGTCGCCATGGCTGAGAATGCCGGACGCAATGTGCGATCTTCAAGCAGTCCAGGAGCTGTGTCACGACAGCTGAACATCTCATGGTCGACAACCCACCTGAGATGTTTCGGGCAGCAGCACAGCAATCTCTAGTGCAGTTCCGTACCGTTATGGATGCAGCTGGTCGTCATACGTTTTGTAGCCTGGAATGTAAACATGGTACGCAGTTAACAAATGTTTCTGTCCCATGTAGAAATTTAAATGTGTTTCTCTAGTGGCTTAGTCATTATTTCTCTTCCTTATGCCCTTGGAACACGTGAGGCAATACTGACTCTACGACTTATCTTAGAAGATAGATTAAGGAAAGGTAAACCTACGTTTCTAGCATTTGTAGACTTAGATAAATCTTTTGACAATGATGATTGAAATACTCTCTTTAAAATTCTGAAGGTGGCAGAGGTAAAATACAGGGAGCGAAAGGCTATTTCCAGTTTGTGCAGAAACCAGTTACAAGAGTCGAGGGGCATGAAATGGAAGTAGTGGTTGAGAAGGGAGTCAGATAGCATTGTAGCCTATCCTTGACGTTATTTAATCTGTATATTGAAAAATCAGTAAAAGAAACGAAAGAAAAATTTGGAGTAGGAATTAAAATCCATGGAAGAGAAATAAAAACTTCGAGGTTTGCCGATGACATTGTAATTCTGTCAAAGAGAGCGAAGTACCTGGAAGTGCAGTTGAATGGAATGGACAGTGTCTTGAAAGGAGGATATAATATGAACATCAACAAAAGCAAAGCGAGAATCATGGAATGTAGTCGAATTAAATCAGGTGATGCTGAGGGAATTAAATTATGAAATGAGATACTTAAAGTAGTAGATGAGTTTTGCTATTAGGGGAGCAAAATAACTGATAATGTCCGAAGTAGAGAGGATATAAAATGTAGACTGCCTATCTCAAGGAAAACGTTTCTGAAGAAGAGAAATTTGTTAACATCGAGTATAGATTTGAGTGCCACGAAGTCTCTTCTGAAAGTATTAGTATGGTTCAAAATGGTTCAACTGGCTCTGAGCACTGTGGGACTTAACATCTATGGTCATAACTTAGAAATACTTAAACCTAACTAACCTAAGGACAGCACACAACACCCAGTCATCACGAGGCAGAGAAAATCCCTGACCCCGCCGGGATATTAGTATGGAAGTGAAACGTGGACGACAAATAGTTTAGACAAGAAGAGAATAGAAGCTTTCGAAATGTGGTGCTACAGAAGAATGCTGGAGATTAGATGGGTAGATCATGTAACTTATGTGGAGGTACTGATCAGAATTGGGGAGAAGAGGAATTTGTGGCACAACCTGACTACAGAAGGTATCGGTTGATAGGACACGTTCTGAGGCATCAAGGGATCACCAGTTTAGTACTTGATGGGAGCGTAGAGGGTAAAAATCGTAGAGGGAGACCAAAGATGAGTACACTAAGCAGATTCAGAAGGATGTAGGTTGGAGTAGTTACTCGGAGATGAAGAGACTTGTACAGGATAGAGTAGCACGCGGAGCTGCATCAAACCAGTCTCTGGACTGAAGACCATAACAACAACACATGTCCTTACAAATGTTTTCACACAGTTTCATTTCCTACTACCACGCGTTTTTCAATGGGCTCTCTCAACCAGCCGAAGTTTAGTTCTAATTACCCTGCACAAGAACTGCCCTGACCTGCAAGATGACGAAATCTCTCGCCAATTTAACACATATGAGACACGATGAAGCGGGACCTTGTTCTCTAGGGCTTGTAAGAACCATTACCAAGTTGCAACAAAAGGTGCAGTAGGCCTGGGACAGTCTATCACCTTTATGATCGTTTGCTTGTGAGAATACACGCAAGCGTTCTCACCAGTGAGAGAGAGGGTGCGCCCTGTAGTGACGTGGCTGGTTGAGAGTGTCACCTCAAGTGTCAGGTATGTTACAATGTCGTTGGGGTGTTGTTTTCTTTCCGGCAGAGTAGCTGTCGTCTTTGAAATAACACTAGAAGACTTTTGCCTGTACGGAGTATGGGGACTTCTGGCCGTGCTGATGTGCTCCCTCGTGACTCCACTGCTGGCGCTCCACAGGTGAGTTCCCCGCCGCAGCGGCAGGTAGGGGCTGCGGCGGCAGCTGGTCCAGCCACTTCCGGAGCCGCCGGCCTTGGCTGCGGGGGAGGCGGTTCCCACGCGTTGCGCTGCGCTGAGCGGGCGGCCGCCGGAAGCGCATTGACCTGCGCTCTGCACCTTCCTTCCGGCCCCCGCATCCCGTGAATGAACTGCCGAGCCGTCGCAGCACCGCTCCGTTCCGCAGCGCGCCACTCCGTTGATGCGTGCGGAATGCGGAAGCCGTCACCCGCGTGTCGGCCGCATCCACGCCAATTTCCTGCAGCGCTTATCGGGATCTCCGGCAGAGCAACCCGTACCGAAAAACTCGACTCTCTGTTCCTTGGCAACAGATGGGTTCCACCGGATATCTCATCCCATATGGCAGTCTCAATCGAAAGTTCACTGAAGCGCCAAAGAAACTGGTAAAGGGATGAGTATTCAAACAGAGAGATATGTAAACAGGCAGATGCGGTGTTGCGGTCGGCAACGCCTATATAAGACAACAAATGTCTGGCGCAGTTGTTAGATCGCTTAATGCTGCTACAATTGCAAGTTATCAAGATTTAAGTGAGTTTGAACGTGGTGTAAGTCGGTGCACGAGCGATGGAACGCAGCATCTCCGATGTAGCGATGAATTGGGGATTTTCCCGTAAGAACATTTCACGAGTGCACCGTGGATATCAGGAAGGCGGTAAAACATCGCTGCTGCCGAAAAAAGATCCTGCAAGAACTGGACCAACGACGACTGAAGAGAATCGTTCAGCGTGACAGAAGTGCTACACTTCCGCAAATTTCTGTAGATTTCAATGCTGGGCCATCAACAATTGTCAGCGTGTGAACCATTCCACGAAACATTATCGATATAGGCTTTCGGAGCCGAAGGCGCACTCTTGTACCCTTGATGACTGCACAACACAAAGCCTTACACCTCGCCTGGGCCCGTCAACACCAACATTGGACTGTTGATGACTGGAAACATGCTGCCTGGTGGGACGAGTCTCGTTTCACATCTAGCGGATGAACGTGTACGGGTATGAAGACAACCTAATTGATCCATGGATCCTGCATGTCAGAAAGAGACTGTTCAAGCTGGTGGAAGCTCTGTAATAGTGTGGGGAGTTTGCAGCTGGAGTGATATGGGACCCCTGATACGTCCAGGTACGACTCTGACAGGTGACACGTACGTAAGCATCTTGTCTGATCACCTGAATCCATTCATGTCCGTTGTGGATTCCGACGGACTTGGACAATTCTAGCAGGACAATGCGAAACCACACACGTCCAGAATTGCTACAGAGTAGCTCCAGGAACACTCTTCTGAGTTAAAAGCATTTCCGCTGGCCACCAAAAGCCCCAGAAATGAACATTATTCAGCATATCTGTGAGGCCTTGCGACGTGCTGTTAAGAAGAGATCTCCACTCCCTCGTACTCATACGTATTTATGGACAGCCCTGCAGGATTCATGGTGTCAGTTCCCTCCAGCACTACTTCAGACATCAGTCGAATCTATGCCACGTCGTGTTGCAGCACTTCTGCGTGCTTCGGGGAACCTGAACGATATTAGACAGGTGTACCTGTTTCTTTGGCTCTTCACTGTAAATGGTTGTACAGGGTCGCACGTGCGGTTTGGAATCTAGTGGCTGAACCTGATCAAATGAAACAATATCGTTCCAGAAACCTTATCAAGTTTCAAACATCAATGATGTATAAATGCAGACTGAAGCCACGAATGAAAATTGGTACCAATGGGGATTCGAATCCATGTTTCCTGCTCACTAGGCAGATATACGAACCACTACGCCCCTCTGGCACAACGGCTTTGCACAACTGCACAAAGTACACCACCACGTCTCCCTCAATGAAAATTCCTATTCCCGCCTTAGCCCACTTGGTATAACACCCCTTAAACTCGAACATAGATGTTTGAGACTTGAAATGGTATCTGGAACCATATAGTTTCATTTGATTAAAGCACATATGCTTTATTTCTTTCGATGCTCAAGTGATACTTCTATACAGCACCTGCAATGCTGTTCGAGTATATGGGAGATACCAAGTAGGGCTAAGGCGGGAATAAAAATTTGCATTGATGAGGGAGGTTTGCTAGGGTATTTCGTGCAGTAGTGCAAAGCCATTATGCCAGGGTGGCATGGTGGTTAGCACATCCGCCTAGTAAGTAGCAGACTGGGTTAGAATCTTAGCCTTTATACAAATTTTCATTCGTCGCTTCAGTCTGCACGCATTCATGATTCACTTTGGATTATCAGGACAATATTTATACACTTATTGATATTCTGAATAATTAGATAAATCCTCTCACGCCATGGCTATGACCAACCAACATTAGTGATACATTTTCGCTAAGAAAAGTAGTCTAGGAGGCAAATGACAGCAGTAGCTTTATTTACACGTTCCTCCTTTTTTTGACAACTCGGTAACTCATTCGACGTGAACACCCATAATTTTGGTATACAGGGTGTTACAAAAAGGTAGGGCCAAACTTTCAGGAAACATTCCTCACATACTAAGAAAGAAAATATGTTATGTGGACATGTGTCCGGAAGCGCTTACTTTCCATGATAGAGCTCATTTTATTACTTCTCTTCAAATCACATTAATCATGGAACGGAAACACACAGCAACAGAACGTACCAGCGTGACTTCAAACACTTTGTTACAGGAAATGTTCAAAATGTCCTCCGTTAGCGAGGATACATGCATCCACCCTCCGTCGCATAGAATCCCTGATGAGCTGATGTAGCCCTGGAGAATGGCGTATTGTATCACAGCCGTCCATAATACGAGCACGAAGAGTCTCTACATTTGGTACCGGGGTTGCGTAGACAAGAGCTTTCAGTGCCCCCATAAATGAAAGTAAAGAGGCTTGAGGTCAGGAGAGCGTGGAGGCTGAAACGTCCCCTTAGAAAAATTGTACAAGACTGTGCTTAAACTGACACACAATATTTTTGGCGCAACACAATCTGAATTTCAGTAATCCCTACAAAAAAAATGGCCCTGACTAACATTAACCTATACGTTTCACAAACCACTTACCTCACAATAATCTTCGTTACTCGAACTGCTGCAATACATCGAGCGCCACTACTGCCAGCTAAATAAAAGATTCAAACTACTGAAGGCACTAACTACTGATAGGCATAGTTAGCAAATGAAAGATTTTGATAGAGAACAAACAATGTATTTACCTCAATAGTGTTCAAAAATGATAATATATATACAGCAGTTCATGACATCCATTCTTACAAATGTACTGTATCTGATGGACACACGTCCAGATCATCCGCTCTCAAAAATGCGCCATCTCACTTCGCCACATCCACCACTGCTGGCGGCTCACCTCCAACTGCGCAACGTTACGCACTGTTAACAGCCAACAGCCAACAACAATGCAAACCAGCCACAGACTGCACACAGCACAGCCAGTGATTTTCATACAGAGCGCTACCTGGCGTTACCAATATAAAACCCTAAACAGCCTACTTACAAGGCCATGGAATTGGTCCGCCTCTACCAATCCATCGGTCACCGAATCTGTTGTTGAGAAGCGTACGAACACTTCGACTGAAATGTGCAGGAGCTCCATCGTGCATGAACCACATGTTGTGTCGTACTTGTAAAGGCACCTGTTCTAGCAGCACAGGTAGAGTATCCCGTATGAAATCATGATAACGTGCTCCATTGAGCGTAGGTGGAAGAACATGGGGCCCAATCAAGACATCACCAACAATGCCTGCCCAAACGTTCACAGAAAATCTGTGTTGATGAAATGACTGCACAATTGCGTGCGGATTCTCGTGAGCCCACACATGTTGATTGTGAAAATTTACAATTTAATCACGTTGGAATGAAGCCTCATCCGTAAAGAGAACATTTGCACTGAAATGAGGATTGACACATTGTTGGATGAACCATTCGCACAAGTGTACCCGTGGAGGCCAATCAGATGCTGATAGTGCCTGCACACGCTGTACAAGGTACGGAAACAACTGGTTCATCCGTAGCACTCTCCATACAGTGACGTGGTCAACGTTACCTTGTACAGCAGCAACTTCTCTGACGCTGACATTAGGGTTATCGTCAACTGCACGAAGAATTGCCTCGTCCATTGCAGGTGTCCTTGTCGTTCTAGGTCTTCCCCAGTCGCGAGTCATAGGCTGGAATGTTCCGTCCTCCCTAAGACGCCGATGAATTGCTTCGAACGTCTCCTGTCGGGACACCTTCGTTCTGGAAATCTGTCTCGATACAAACGTACCGCGCCACGGCTATTGCCCCGTGCTAATCCTTACATCAAATGGACATCTGCCAACTCCGCATTTGTAAACATTGCACTGACTGTAAAACCACGTTCGTGATGAACACTAACCTGTTGATGCTACGTACTGATGTGCTTGATGCTAGTACTGTAGAGCAATGGGTGGCATGTCAACACAACCACCGAAGTCATCATTACCTTCCTTCAGTTGGGCCAACTGGCGGTGAATCGAGGTAGTACAGTACATACTGACGAAACTAAAATGATCTCTAACATGGAAATCAAGCGTTTCCGGACACATGTCCTCATAATATCTTTTCTTTATTTGTGTGTGAGGAATGTTTCCTGAAAGTTTGGCCGTACCTTTTTGTAACACCCTGTATACGCGTGCGCATATGTTTTTATGTGTTCATAACTAGTACAATTTGTTAAGATCTTCTTGGTTGTTAGTGTCATAGTTCTTCAAACGATCGACTTCTCGACCCCTCTGCTGGGATCTTCTTAGAAATCTTTTGGTGTCCACTGTAGATTGAACACTGTCAGACCAGTTCGCCTTTTCTTATAAATTATAAATTCTCGTATAAATTGTTTTAATTATGCTGGTAGGAATGAGGAGGACTGCCTTCTCACTCTGTTAAGTTACTGTTTGTTTCTGGGGTCATTGACTTCATAAGCCTAATTGTAAGGAAAAATGGTATTCAGACACTTTGTTAAGTCAAAACAACATAAAAGACTTCTTCCGATGGAAGAGGGATGCACCTGGTTTCCTCCACACTGCGGGTGTCTACGAAATGACGTGTGGCTGCATTTGTACGAGCAAAGTCCGAGAAGCAATTGAAATTTCTAAGAACCCATGTAACGTCACTAGAGAGGACGGCTATAGGCTTCCGGCACCGTAGCTCCCTGCCATCAAGGAAGTGAATAGGCGGCCGCAGCATGCAAGCATTAGCCGGCCGGGGTGACCGAGCGGCTCTAGGCGCTAGTCTGGAACCGCACAACCGCTACGGTCTCAGGTTCGTATCCTGCCTCGGGCATGGGTGTGTGTGATGTCCTTAGGTTAGTTAGGTTTAAGTAGTTCTAAGTTCTAGGGGACTGAAGACCACAGAAGTTAAGTCCCATAGTACTCAGAGCCATGTGAACTATGCGAGCATTACAAATAATGCCTTGGAAGCCACACTCCAGACAATAATGTCAACGATAAACATTCCTACCTCCCTCGCTCTGTCCGTTTCGCTTCTAACGAGTGATGCTGGCCCACCAACAGTAGCAGAAGGAACTTTAACCAATAACTCTTCTCCAGCATGCAGAAAAATCCCTTTCTATCCCATGACCCTGCCTATCCTATTACCGCTCTGCTCGTGTGGAAATCGCTCGGTGGAAGATGTGCTGAGCGTGTTGGATGTGACACACTATCAGAGTACTAGTTCTGGAGTGCGCTGCCGTGGCAGCTGTCTTGCAGGCACTTTGCAAAACTTCAGCAATTCGTGAATGATGTGACGCACTGAGGCATGACTAATGTTCAGATCTGCCGTTATTTCATCCAACATCACATGGAGATTTTCCATCACAACGGCTTAAACTGCTGCAGTAGGCTCTAGTGTCACAATGCAGTGTGTACCGCGCGGAGCGACCAAGTGGTTAAAGGCGCCATGTCAGGGATTGCGCGGCCCCTCCCGCCGGAGGTTCGAGTCCTCCCTTGGGCATGGGTGTGAGTGTTGTTCTTAGCATAAGCTAGTTTAAGCAGTGTGTAAGTCTAGGGACCGATGACCTCAGCAGATTGGTCCCTTAGGAATTCACATACATTTGAACATTTGAACAATGCTGTGCGTTATCCGGGGACTGAGCGTCTGTCGCGCAAGTCACGTCATTTCCAAATGTTATACTTCACTCATGTACTTTCTGCAGTGACAGACATGTATCAGCATACTGAGGCTTCATACATCGATGGATTTCAGTAGGTTTCGTACCTCCACTGCTCAGAATACGTATGAGAGAACGCTGTTCGCCCTTGGTGCACGTCGCAAGTGAGGCGGCCATGTTGAACTGGTATTGTGGCAGCTTTCCCTTTTCTGTAGTATGCCTGTATGGCATTCCTTACATCATTGATAACACTACTGCCAACTTAAAGAATAATGGCCCTAAATGTCGATTTTTAGTTACGCTTTTAAGGTTTTCATATGACTCCCCCTCGAAATTAGTGCTACCCGCGTGAAGTAGGGGCGGATCGCTTGCACCCTGTAACAATAAAATGGATCGGTATAGTAAAATAAAGCCTGAAGAAAGCAGGAATAACACAACTTGATATAACAAATATGAACATTTTAGACATGATAGGAAAGTGAGTAAGGGGTGTATGAAAATTGCACATCTTGAAATTTGCGCTTATATAAAAAACTGTGCTGCATCTGGAAACTACGTTCTCACCAAGTCACGGTCTACCTGGACATCGATGGTCCTCGTCCAGCGGAAACTCTCCCTATGAATCATGGACTACTCGTATTCCAAAAGTCCTTGTCCACCCCACTGGACGACCGCTGGAACAATGACCCGTAGTACAACTCTAATCTTCGTAGGGTTTAATTCGCGCGACATGCTTGGAACATTCCTATAGTACCAACAAAATTAATTAGTTTGGCGCTGTGATAAGGAGATACTTAGCATAGCTAACATTAAAGAGGAAATGCAAATGATACACGAAGTAGAAAAAGGCTGGTGACTCGACGTTTCAGAATTGTAGATCTACGTTGCAACAGGAAAGCAGACAGTCAGAACGTGTGAAGAGAAAAGTGAATTTTCTACTAATGATTATTTTAACACTTGTGACGCTTTGCTTTTCTGAGCCAAATGCTGCGATTTATTTGAGGAGGAGTCGGGTGGTGCAGAATTATAATTATAAAGTAGACTGTTTTCATGTTTTGGGGTCACATGTACAGGAGTCGCGCATTTAGCGCTGGGGGTGGAAAAGAAGTTGCTCCTGAGATATCAATCTTGAGATTAGTTCTGGCAGTCCTTCCTGTGCCAACCTCTTGATCTCAGAGTAACATTTGCAACCTGGTTCCTCAGTTATTTGCTTAATGTATTCCAATCTATGTTTTCCGCTGCAGTTTTTACCCTCTACAGCTGCCTCTGGTGCCATGGACGTTATTCTGTGATGTCTTAACTGATGTCCTGCCATCCTCTTCCGTCTTCTTGTCAGTGTTTTCCATACATTCCAAAACCTCCTCATTCCTTACCCTATCAGTCCAATTAATTTTCAACATTCATTTGTAGCACCACATCTCAAATTCTTCGATTCTCTTTTGTTCCTGTTTCCCCACAGTCCTTGTTTCACAGCCATACAATGCTGTGCTCCAAAAGTGCGTTCTCAGAAATTTCTTCCTCATATTGAGGCCTGTGTATGATACTGGTAGACTTCTCTTAGCCAGGAATGCCCTTTTTCCAGTGCTAGTCTGTTTTTGATGTCCCTCTTGCTCCTTCCGTCTTGGTTTATTTTGCTGCCCAGGTAGCAGAATTCTCTAACTTCATTTCCTGATTTTAATTTCATCACTGTTTTCATTTGTGCTACTTCTCGTTACTTGTCTTTCTTCAATTTACCATGTATCCTTCAACACATCCTGTAATTCTTCTCCCTTTAAAAATGGATAGCAGTGTCATCAGCGAAACTTATCATTGCTATCCTTTCACTTCGAATTTTAATTCCACTCTTGAATCCTTCTTTTATTTGCGTCATTGCTTCTTCGACGGGTATATTCAACAGAAGGGGAAAAAACTGCATTCCTGACCTGTACCGTATTAATCCGATCACCTTGTTCTTGGTCTTCCACTCTCTTTGTTCCCTCTTGGCTCTAGTACATGTTGTATGTTACCAGTCTTTTCCTATAGCTTACCCCTTATTTCTCAGGATTTCGAACATCTTGCACCGTTTGACAATGTCGAACGCTTTTTCCAGGTCAACAGATCCTACGAACGTGTCTTCATTTTTCTTTAGTCTTGCTTCCATTATCAACCGCAACGTCAGAATAACTTCTTTGGTGTCTTTACCTTTCCTAAAGCCAAAATGAGCGTTATGTAACACATCTTCAATTTTCTTTTCCATCCTTCTGTATGTTATTTTAGTCATCAACTTCGATGCATGAGCTGTTAAGCTGACTGTGTTATAATTCTCGCACACGTCAGCTCTTGTATTCTTCGGAATCTTAAGGGTGATGTTTTTCCGAAACTCAGGGGGTATATCGCCAGATTCATACATTCTACACACCAACGTGAATAGTCATTTCGTTGCCACTTCTCCCAATGATTTCAGAAATTGTGAGGAAATGTTATCTACCCCTTCAGCCTTATTTGATCTTAAGTCTTCCAAAGCTCCTTTAAATTCTAACTCTAATAGTGCATCTCCTATCTCTCCTATATCGACTTCTGAGTCTTCTTCTATTTATCGTTGGGCAGGTCTTCCTCCTCATAGACTCCTTCAGTGTGCTCTTCCCACCTATCCGACCTCTCTTCTGCTATTAACAGTGGAATTCCCATTGCACTCTTAATGTTACCATCCTTGCTCTTAATTTCGCCAAAGGCTGTTTGGACTTTCGTATATCCTGAGTCAGTCTTCCGACAGTCATTCTTCTTCGATTTCTTCACATTTTTCATTCCGGCATTTCGCTTTAGTTTCCAGACACTTCCTATTTATTTCATTCCTAGGCGACGTGCATTTCTGTAATCGTGAATTTCAGTGACCTTTCTTTTCTTTTTACTTCCCTCTCTCATCGATAAATGTAAGTATTTCTTCTCTTACCCACGATTCTTCGCAGTTATCTTCTTTGTATCTATATTTTTTTCTTTCCAGCTTCTGTTATGGCCCTTTTTAGAGATGTTCATTCCTCTTCAAGTCAACTGCCTACTGAGCTATTCCCTCACGCAGTATCTATAGCCTCGTAGAATTTCAAGAGTAACTCTTCATTCCTAAGTATTTCCTTATCCCACTTCTTTGCGCAGTGATTCTTCGCGACTGTGGTAGTCTCTTAAACTTGGGACTACTTTACATCACTACCAAACTGTGATCTGAGTCTATATCTTCTTCTGGATATGCTTTATAATCCAGTGTCTGGTTTCAGAATCTCTGCCTCACAACGATGTGATCTAACTGATATCTTCCCGTATCTCTCGGGCCTTTTCCAAGTATACTTCCTTGTCTTGTGATTCTTGAACAAAATTATTCGCTGTTACGGGCTGAAATTTACTACAGAACTCAATTAGTCGCTCTCCTCTCTAACTGCTAGTACCAAACCCATTTTCTCCCACAATCCTTTCTTCTATTCCATCCCCTACAACTACATTCCACTCCCACGACTACTAGAGTTTCATATCCCTTTACATACTGAATTACCGTACCCGTTCGCTGTCCTCATATACTTTCTCTGGCTCTTCATCTTCAGCTTGCGACGTCAACATTATACCTTCACTACCGTTGTCGGTGTTGTTTCGCTGTCGAATCTGATGAGAACAACACACAGTAACACACTCTCTGTCCTACTCCCGTCCACGACCAATTCTACTCCGGTTACTCCATTTTCTGCTGCTGTTGACATTGCCCTATACTCGTCTGACCAGAAATCCTTGTCTTCTTTGGCCGGCCGGAGTGGCCGTGCGGTTCTAGGCGCTACAGTCTGGAGCCGAGCGACCGCTACGGTCGCAGGTTCGACTCCAGCCTCGGGCATGGATGTGTGTAATGTCCTTAGGTTAGTTAAGTTCAATTAGTTCAAAGTTCTAGGCGACTGATGACCTCAGAAGTTAAGTCGCATAGTGCTCAGAGCCATTTGAACCTTGTCTTCAGTCCCTTTCACTTCATAGGCCCTCTCTATACCTAGATTGAGACCAGGTATTTGATTTATTTCTCAGCATTGTCACCCCAATGCGAGTCCAGTTCGTTGATACCGTCACTGTAGAATGTTTGACTCTTTGACGGAGCCACAACCTCACCTCTGCTTACGACGCTTGATCACTATCAAAGTGACGTGGCCGAAGCTGTTCTTTTAAGTTTTGGACACAGATGAAAATCGGGTGGGGAAAAGTCGGGATGATCGATGACAGTGAATCAAAGGCGTCGGATTGTTGCAGATGTCGCAGCGCTTGCGTGTGCTTTGCCATTGTCATGTTGAAAGAGTTGATACTCCATGCGTGGACGAACTCTTCGAATTGCAAACTCTGTTACAGCACGCTGTTCCTCACGCGCCAACGTTACACACAATCATGTTACGTGCTATTACTATTCGGAGCCCTCTAGCGGCAGAAGGCTGCTGATACGTAGAGATCAAGAATGAAGATGTAGAATGTTAATAACGTTTGTTTCATTCAAAAAGTTGTAAGAGTTTTCACATAAAATATTAGGGAACATTATTTTCCAACAAGCCTTCGTAGTATGGGCAGCGGTCTTGCCGCAGTGGGTACACCGGTTCCCGTGAGAATACCGAAGTTAAGCGATGTTGGGCGTGGCCAGCACTTGGATGGGTGACCATCCAGCTGTCATGCGCTGTTGCCATCTTTCGGGGTGCACTCAGCCTCGTAATGCCAATTGAGGAGCTACTCGAGTGAATAGTAGCGGCTTCGGTCAAGAATACCATCATAACGACCAGGAGAGCGGTGTGCTGACCCCACGCCCCTCCTATCCGCATCTTCCTCTGAGGATGACACGGCGGTCGGATGGTCCTGGTAGGCCACTCGTGGCCTGAAGACGGAGTGCTACGTAGTATGGTAATTCTTGTTAACGTTGGCCTCGGTCGAAGTTTCAGCCTATTGACTAGTAGACAGGGAATTAATTGAAAAGCTTACATATCAAATACGTTTGTACCAACCAGGATAATATTTCATATGGGAGTCGTTGATAGCTTGTAATCACACATTCGCAGTTGTCTTCGTATGTGGCCCCATTTTTACTGGAACATTTCCGCTGATTTTACCATATTTGCAACTGTGTAGTTGTTTTCTATACGTTTTACGGATTCCTTGGAGACATGTTTCTGGGATATGTGTTGCAGTCAAGCATGTACATTGTATTCTAGCGCAGTTTTCTAAAACGTAAAGCTGATCATAAAATCAAAATCGGTAATCAGCAGAGAATTACTTATTTGTAACTCTTGGCGGTTTTGATTTCTTTTTTTTTTTTTTTTTTGTTTTGTTTTCAAATATCTCAAATCCCTGGAAAATCTCCATACAGTATTTCCTCTAACAATTCAGGTTTCAGGGAGAGCCTTCTCTTTTTCATCTAGGAACTGTTTACGGATGTACCATTCCGGGAAACGCGCTAACCGATAAATTTCCGCAGCAGTCTTATCGACTTCGCGCAGCTTCCTGACAGTTTTACGCTCACGGAAGAAATAAAACGCTCTTTGTTACTTCATGGTCCGTTTCTAAGAGAACAGTGTCATTTTATTCTTGTCTTTTCGCTGCTATACTCCCTGTATTATCTCATGTATCTTATATCACCATTTTCTCTCATTCCGTATAACACTAAGAATCTGTTGTCTCAAACTTAAGAATCGGTACACTTTCCAACTGGGAACGCCATTCACAATTTTGACGCATTGTTTACCGTTATCACTTCCTTCTTAATTTTTCCTTTGTTCACTCATTATTCCCTTATTATTTTCTATGTCATGTTTCTTCAGGCCTTTTTTTTTTTTACCCTAACATGATTACTCACACCAGACGTTATTTGTCATGAATGATGTGGTATCATACTCCTTGTCAATGATTCGCTATTTACTCTCACACCTTTGAGTTTGTGCAACTCAAAGCTGCTGATCTTAATCACCGTTGTACACTGTATCTGAAATACACTAACATACGTCGATAGTGACAAAGTCAAAATTTTGTATTGAAGAGATCATGAAAATCTATTATGAAAATCATGAAAATGGAGTATGTGTGGCTGATTATGCGAAGAGCATAATGATACAAATAGAGATAACAGTACATAAATATGTGACTTGTTGCAGTATTTCTTAAAGTAGCGTATTCCGCAGCCACGGAGCTCCACAAGTGGCAAACTGGATAAATTAATGTAGCAATAATAAATTGAGCTGTTGTTGAAAGTTAAGTGAAAGTAGTGTTTAACTTCATTACAGAAACATAAGATTTGTTGTTGTTTGGCCTTCAGGCAAAAGACTGATTTGATGAGACTCCACGTTAATCTGTCTTGTGCAAGCTTCTTCATCTGCGCGTGATTACTGTAGCCTACTGGTTACCGCATTTATGCCTTGGTCTTCCTCTACAATTTTTACACACTATGCTTCACTCTATTACCATATTCTGATGCATTAAGATGTGTCGCAGCGCGGGATTTAGCCGAGCAGTCTAAGGCGCTGCAGTCATAGATTGTGCGGCTGGTCCTGGCGGAGGTTCGTGTCCTCCCTCGGGCATGGTTGTGTGTCTTTGTCCTTAGGATGATTTAGGTCAAGTAGTGTGTAAGCTTAGCGACTGATAACCTTAGCAGTTAAGTCCCATAAGATTTCACACACATTTGAACATTTGAACATTAAGATGTGTCAAGATCAGTCAACTGGTGCTATAAATTTCTTCTCTCCCCGATACGAATCAGTATCTCCTCATTAGTTGCGAACTACCCATCTAATTTCCAATATCTCTCTGTAGCGACTCATTGCGAAAGCTTCTGTTCTCTTCTTGGCTACACAAATGTATACACTGTCCACTCACATTAATATAAGCCAGGATAATCATCTTCTGCAGCGAGGATTGGAGTCAGTGAGGTTCTGGAAAGTACCGAAAGAGATGTAGAGCTATGTCGACTGCATGTGCCTGGGTCAGCTGCGCTAGGTGCCACAATTGAGGATCCATGGCGCGGACAGATTAATCGAAGTGATGCCACAAATTCTCGATTGGGTTTAAATCCGTCCAGTTGAGTATAAATGGCGTGAACAGCTTGCCCGAGGTGGATCCACAGATTCTCGATTGGATTTGATTTCGGGAGGGGGGAGGGGGGGTTGGTGGCCAAGGGAGTGCTCTTCAAACCAGGCACTTGCATTGTCCTTCTGGCAGATGACACCGTGCCGAGGAAAAAAAATACACATAGGGGTGAACGTGGTCCCCAAGGGTAGATGCATACTTGAGTTTATCCACTGTGCTTCTCATAATGACGAGATCACCCATGACAACCCATGAAAACGTTGTCCAGACCATAACGCTCAATCTTGAGGCCTGAACCGTTTCGACGATTGCTGCAGCCAGGCTATGGAGCATGAAATGTGATTCATCTTAAAAGGCCGCCTGTCTCCACTCATTGGACGTTCAGTGACGGTACTAGCGTGAAATTCCAGAATTCCAGCTTTCGTCGCCAGTGAACAGCAGTCAGGCTGGATAAATGAACCAGATGCCTGTTGCAGAGGCTCATGCACAGCAAAGTTGGCTGAAAGGTCATCGAGAAGACATTTTTGCCAACCCCTTGGTTCATTTGGGTGGTAAGTTGCACAACAGTTGCACGTCTATTCGCTCGTACACATTACCGTAGCCGTCGTACGCCCCTGACATCTATGGCCCGTGGTGCATCACGTTTGCGTAAACGCCTGTTTTGGTTAGCGCCATTTTGCCACCAACAGTATACTTTAACCACGGCGGCCCGCGGACAGTTTAGAAACTTACCCGTTTCGGAAATGCTACCACCCATGGCCTGACTGCCAATGATCATGTCCTTTTAGACGTCACATAAATCGCTCCATCTCGGCATTTCGACAAAGACTGCACTGTTTACCGCACCCCCACAAAATATTTTATACACTCTCCACTATTAGTGCTAGTGTGAGTGGTTATTGCTCACTGACCTCGAACGTAGGCGGTGGTGACATTAATGTGACCAGAATGAGTACGTGTAAAATCACACTCAGGTTTGAAATCCTGCTCGATTAATTTTTCCTCAGACAATCCCCCAACACTTTCTTGTGCGGGCGGGAGGAGGAAGGGGGTTATCAGTCTTTCAGTCTTTTGATATTTGATGCAGCCCACCACAAATTTTTCTGTGTCAGCCTCTTTATGTCTCTGTACTACTTACACCCAACGTCCTATATTACTCACATTTGGTGGATCCTCGTATAATCCAGTCTCTAGCCTCCCATACAGATCCCTCCAGAAGTACAGAAGTTATTCCCTGATAACATACGTCCTTCCATGCCCTTCCTTCTTGCACTCAGTGTTTGCCACATACTCGTTTCCTCGCTCATTTTTTGTCTTATCATTCTAATTAACTTCCATCGTCCTTCCTTTGCAGCACCTCCCAAACTCTTCCATTCGATACTTATCCAGTTTTTCCATAGACCATGATTCACTTCCGTAATATTCTGTGATCGAGTCGTACGTTCTCAACTAATTACGGATCTTGTCTGATTACAACAATATCCAGAAGCGAACATAATATGTGATGTTCGACTAACGTATCGAGTTCTGATCTGCATGTTTTTTGATACTCCTTACTTTTACTGAATGAGAGTACCTGCCATGGGTGTCTATTCTCAGTTGGTGTTCTTGGTGTGTGAGTGTGCCACACGAAATTGTTATTATCAGGTCCCACCTTCTTATTTGTGTTTTCGCATGTTCTTCTCGTTGCTTAATGGGCGTCACCCAGCTTGCATGAGATGGGCGGTAGAGGCTTTACTCAAGCATCCTCGAACAGTGACTCGTGTGTATAAGGAGAAGAACCTTGCCGAAACAGGTGGGAGACATTGGTACCTGCTGGGACAATCGTCTGAAGTGTCAGTATCCAAGTTCTCCTTGGGAGAGACAGTCAGCCACTTGGCAGATTGTATGACAGGATCCTAATCAAATATCCTCAGTAGTTACTCGTTACACGTGAAGGGACAAAAACAGTGTCAAGTATAGTAAACAATAACCTCCATGTCCCACCCATGTGGGACTTGGTATTATGGCTTAGAACCTGCGGCTAACAGGCGGAGGTAGGTAGAACCAGATAACCTGAGGGTGCCCGGCCTCGGTCATGGGTTGAGTGCGTTTGTTTCTCAGTTACGACGATCCGGACCTCAGGAATGAGGGGGAGGGGGGGGGGGTAGCTTTTCCAGGCCCAGACCCAGGGGCATTTCTTGCCCGTTCACTGAAAGCCATCAGAAACCACAGTGCTGATCAGTTAACGATGCAGTGTCTAACAATACCACCACTTGCAAAGTAGGTTAGAAATCAGATTAATAATGTTGCTCACGCAGCATATTTTCGCTTTATCGGGCAACAACAAAGTTATTGGCTGTGGATTGTATCGTCAGAATGGAAATAATGAAGTCACTGTAAAAAGTCATTAATTTTGGCACTTATCTTGAATGGATTTCCACGTAGATTTCGTCGAAGTTGTCATGGCTCATCTTGTTGATTCTAGGGTGATTCCACTTTGACTGCTAGAAGGTCCAGATCTGTATTTTAGCAATATTTGAAGACCTAACAAATGGGTTTTCAGGAAATTCTTAATGATACTCTCACACCTTTGAGTTTGTGCAACTCAAAGCTGCTGATCTTAATCACCGTTGTACACTGTATCTGAAATACACTAACATACGTCGATAGTGACAAAGTCAAAATTTTGTATTGAAGAGATCATGAAAATCTATTATGAAAATCATGAAAATGGAGTATGTGTGGCTGATTATGCGAAGAGCATAATGATACAAATAGAGATAACAGTACATAAATATGTGACTTGTTGCAGTATTTCTTAAAGTAGCGTATTCCGCAGCCACGGAGCTCCACAAGTGGCAAACTGGATAAATTAATGTAGCAATAATAAATTGAGCTGTTGTTGAAAGTTAAGTGAAAGTAGTGTTTAACTTCATTACAGAAACATAAGATTTGTTGTTGTTTGGCCTTCAGGCAAAAGACTGATTTGATGAGACTCCACGTTAATCTGTCTTGTGCAAGCTTCTTCATCTGCGCGTGATTACTGTAGCCTACTGGTTACCGCATTTATGCCTTGGTCTTCCTCTACAATTTTTACACACTATGCTTCACTCTATTACCATATTCTGATGCATTAAGATGTGTCGCAGCGCGGGATTTAGCCGAGCAGTCTAAGGCGCTGCAGTCATAGATTGTGCGGCTGGTCCTGGCGGAGGTTCGTGTCCTCCCTCGGGCATGGTTGTGTGTCTTTGTCCTTAGGATGATTTAGGTCAAGTAGTGTGTAAGCTTAGCGACTGATAACCTTAGCAGTTAAGTCCCATAAGATTTCACACACATTTGAACATTTGAACATTAAGATGTGTCAAGATCAGTCAACTGGTGCTATAAATTTCTTCTCTCCCCGATACGAATCAGTATCTCCTCATTAGTTGCGAACTACCCATCTAATTTCCAATATCTCTCTGTAGCGACTCATTGCGAAAGCTTCTGTTCTCTTCTTGGCTACACAAATGTATACACTGTCCACTCACATTAATATAAGCCAGGATAATCATCTTCTGCAGCGAGGATTGGAGTCAGTGAGGTTCTGGAAAGTACCGAAAGAGATGTAGAGCTATGTCGACTGCATGTGCCTGGGTCAGCTGCGCTAGGTGCCACAATTGAGGATCCATGGCGCGGACAGATTAATCGAAGTGATGCCACAAATTCTCGATTGGGTTTAAATCCGTCCAGTTGAGTATAAATGGCGTGAACAGCTTGCCCGAGGTGGATCCACAGATTCTCGATTGGATTTGATTTCGGGAGGGGGGAGGGGGGGTTGGTGGCCAAGGGAGTGCTCTTCAAACCAGGCACTTGCATTGTCCTTCTGGCAGATGACACCGTGCCGAGGAAAAAAAATACACATAGGGGTGAACGTGGTCCCCAAGGGTAGATGCATACTTGAGTTTATCCACTGTGCTTCTCATAATGACGAGATCACCCATGACAACCCATGAAAACGTTGTCCAGACCATAACGCTCAATCTTGAGGCCTGAACCGTTTCGACGATTGCTGCAGCCAGGCTATGGAGCATGAAATGTGATTCATCTTAAAAGGCCGCCTGTCTCCACTCATTGGACGTTCAGTGACGGTACTAGCGTGAAATTCCAGAATTCCAGCTTTCGTCGCCAGTGAACAGCAGTCAGGCTGGATAAATGAACCAGATGCCTGTTGCAGAGGCTCATGCACAGCAAAGTTGGCTGAAAGGTCATCGAGAAGACATTTTTGCCAACCCCTTGGTTCATTTGGGTGGTAAGTTGCACAACAGTTGCACGTCTATTCGCTCGTACACATTACCGTAGCCGTCGTACGCCCCTGACATCTATGGCCCGTGGTGCATCACGTTTGCGTAAACGCCTGTTTTGGTTAGCGCCATTTTGCCACCAACAGTATACTTTAACCACGGCGGCCCGCGGACAGTTTAGAAACTTACCCGTTTCGGAAATGCTACCACCCATGGCCTGACTGCCAATGATCATGTCCTTTTAGACGTCACATAAATCGCTCCATCTCGGCATTTCGACAAAGACTGCACTGTTTACCGCACCCCCACAAAATATTTTATACACTCTCCACTATTAGTGCTAGTGTGAGTGGTTATTGCTCACTGACCTCGAACGTAGGCGGTGGTGACATTAATGTGACCAGAATGAGTACGTGTAAAATCACACTCAGGTTTGAAATCCTGCTCGATTAATTTTTCCTCAGACAATCCCCCAACACTTTCTTGTGCGGGCGGGAGGAGGAAGGGGGTTATCAGTCTTTCAGTCTTTTGATATTTGATGCAGCCCACCACAAATTTTTCTGTGTCAGCCTCTTTATGTCTCTGTACTACTTACACCCAACGTCCTATATTACTCACATTTGGTGGATCCTCGTATAATCCAGTCTCTAGCCTCCCATACAGATCCCTCCAGAAGTACAGAAGTTATTCCCTGATAACATACGTCCTTCCATGCCCTTCCTTCTTGCACTCAGTGTTTGCCACATACTCGTTTCCTCGCTCATTTTTTGTCTTATCATTCTAATTAACTTCCATCGTCCTTCCTTTGCAGCACCTCCCAAACTCTTCCATTCGATACTTATCCAGTTTTTCCATAGACCATGATTCACTTCCGTAATATTCTGTGATCGAGTCGTACGTTCTCAACTAATTACGGATCTTGTCTGATTACAACAATATCCAGAAGCGAACATAATATGTGATGTTCGACTAACGTATCGAGTTCTGATCTGCATGTTTTTTGATACTCCTTACTTTTACTGAATGAGAGTACCTGCCATGGGTGTCTATTCTCAGTTGGTGTTCTTGGTGTGTGAGTGTGCCACACGAAATTGTTATTATCAGGTCCCACCTTCTTATTTGTGTTTTCGCATGTTCTTCTCGTTGCTTAATGGGCGTCACCCAGCTTGCATGAGATGGGCGGTAGAGGCTTTACTCAAGCATCCTCGAACAGTGACTCGTGTGTATAAGGAGAAGAACCTTGCCGAAACAGGTGGGAGACATTGGTACCTGCTGGGACAATCGTCTGAAGTGTCAGTATCCAAGTTCTCCTTGGGAGAGACAGTCAGCCACTTGGCAGATTGTATGACAGGATCCTAATCAAATATCCTCAGTAGTTACTCGTTACACGTGAAGGGACAAAAACAGTGTCAAGTATAGTAAACAATAACCTCCATGTCCCACCCATGTGGGACTTGGTATTATGGCTTAGAACCTGCGGCTAACAGGCGGAGGTAGGTAGAACCAGATAACCTGAGGGTGCCCGGCCTCGGTCATGGGTTGAGTGCGTTTGTTTCTCAGTTACGACGATCCGGACCTCAGGAATGAGGGGGAGGGGGGGGGGGTAGCTTTTCCAGGCCCAGACCCAGGGGCATTTCTTGCCCGTTCACTGAAAGCCATCAGAAACCACAGTGCTGATCAGTTAACGATGCAGTGTCTAACAATACCACCACTTGCAAAGTAGGTTAGAAATCAGATTAATAATGTTGCTCACGCAGCATATTTTCGCTTTATCGGGCAACAACAAAGTTATTGGCTGTGGATTGTATCGTCAGAATGGAAATAATGAAGTCACTGTAAAAAGTCATTAATTTTGGCACTTATCTTGAATGGATTTCCACGTAGATTTCGTCGAAGTTGTCATGGCTCATCTTGTTGATTCTAGGGTGATTCCACTTTGACTGCTAGAAGGTCCAGATCTGTATTTTAGCAATATTTGAAGACCTAACAAATGGGTTTTCAGGAAATTCTTAATGATCAAACAATCCCAGATCAGAACAATGGTATGGTAGAAATAATTTTTGACTTAGTGTTCACGATCCACATTTTTATTAAACTTCTTGTAAATTCACATATACTTCTTCTTAATTGTCACATCATCAAGAAAACAGTTTTGTATCAATCTTCATATATTTAATTTCCACTTTAACCAAACACAAGACTTGACTGTTCTTTTACAAAGCGAAATAACAACTTAGCTTCTGCAAAGTGAAACAAAGACTGCTCTGTGCGCATTCGCGCCAAAACGTTTACAAGTAAGTCAAAGATTATGACAGTCTCACAGAAATGAATACACACAAGAACCATATCACTGTATAATATCGATACATCGGAGAACCTATACGTTAATAAAACCAAATGTGAATTGTCACAAAAATATGTCTGTTACTTCGCAGAAAAGTAATACGATATTACTGGTATCGAGAACTGGGGTTGGAGTGCCGTAATGGTAACGTAAATAAAGAACCATTACAAGTGCCAACCCTTAGATATTACACCCGAATATTCCCCTTCTCGTTTAGTCAGTGATCAACAACCACTTCATTTCTTATCAGTCCACTTAGTTTTCATCATCCTTCTACAGAAGCACGCTCGAAATATTTCAATTTTCTTCCTTTCTTTCCTTGCTGGCTTGGGAAAGACGCCTCGCAATATGATTCGACTGTAATTACGGACTCAGAATTGGTCTCTCTCTTATTACTTCGTGCTGTTGCCTGTACGTTACTTTGTGACGGCCAAGATGGCGCGTCAGATTCCGGCTGCAGAACGGATGCTCCACAAAGCGCGAGCTCCACAGGAAGGCGTAGGGGCGGGGCGTTCTGGAGGCAGGATGTACCATCTGCGCGGATGAGCGTGAGGCTGGAGGCCGCACACGCGACCGCCAGCTGGCTGCCGCTCCTCGCACGTGTCCCGGCAGAAGAACGCGGTCTGGCGCCACGTGCGCCTCCGATATTTGTCTACCTGCTGCGGCCTCTCATCTACTTCGCCCAGGCGTTCGGCGTGGCCTTTGTTAGTGCAGGTTCACAGCTGTCTCTGCGGCACCGTACGCTCATCCGCTATAAGTACGGCACTGATTCAAAGATCAATTTCCTCCATTCACCTGCGTCTACGGGAATTGCTGCAAGTGTTAAATAATATTAGGTAGTTGAAGATGGAGTGGGGGTGGGTGCGGGGGGCACAAAGGAAAGGAAACGCAAGGAACTAATGATATCAGCTGCATCGGGAGTTTATGCGTAATCGGCGCCCACTAGTGACAATGTGTGCAGGACAGAAAGTCAAACCCGGGACCACCTGCTTACTAGGCAGTTGTGCTAACCATTGCGCAACCCAAACACGAGGTTTATCGCAAACGTACGGACTATTTCGATACACTCTCCGGCTGACCCACACTCCCACACAGCGCCATCTATCCGCAGTCCTCGCCCATATCCGACATGCTCGCTAATTTTAAATTCCTGCTCGTGGTCGAACGTAAATGTCCATCCGCACTAATGCTGTGGATTAATTGTCCGAAGGAACAGACACCACTCATATACACTCCTGGAAATTGAAATAAGAACACCGTGAATTCATTGTCCCAGGAAGGGGAAACTTTATTGACACATTCCTGGGGTCAGATACATCACATGATCACACTGACAGAACCACAGGCACATAGACACAGGCAACAGAGCATGCACAATGTCGGCAGTAGTACAGTGTATATCCACCTTTCGCAGCAATGCAGGCTGCTATTCTCCCATGGAGACGATCGTAGAGATGCTGGATGTAGTCCTGTGGAACGGCTTGCCATGCCATTTCCACCTGGCGCCTCAGTTGGACCAGCGTTCGTGCTGGACGTGCAGACCGCGTGAGACGACGCTTCATCCAGTCCCAAACATGCTCAATGGGGGACAGATCCGGAGATCTTGCTGGCCAGGGTAGTTGACTTACACCTTCTAGAGCACGTTGGGTGGCACGGGATACATGCGGACGTGCATTGTCCTGTTGGAACAGCAAGTTCCCTTGCCGGTCTAGGAATGGTAGAACGATGGGTTCGATAACGGTTTGGATGTACCGTGCACTATTCAGTGTCCCCTCGACGATCACCAGTGGTGTACGGCCAGTGTAGGAGATCGCTCCCCACACCATGATGCCGGGTGTTGGCCCTGTGTGCCTCGGTCGTATGCAGTCCTGATTGTGGCGCTCACCTGCACGGCGCCAAACACGCATACGACCATCATTGGCACCAAGGCAGAAGCGACTCTCATCGCTGAAGACGACACGTCTCCATTCGTCCCTCCATTCACGCCTGTCTCGACACCACTGGAGGCGGGCTGCACGATGTTGGGGCGTGAGCGGAAGACGGCCTAACGGTGTGCGCGACCGTAGCCCAGCTTCATGGAGACGGTTGCGAATGGTCCTCGCCGATACCCCAGGAGCAACAGTGTCCCTAATTTGCTGGGAAGTGGCGGTGCGGTCCCCTACGGCACTGCGTAGGATCCTACGGTCTTGGCGTGCATCCGTGCGTCGCTGCGGTCCGGTCCCAGGTCGACGGACACGTGCACCTTCCGCCGACCACTGGCGACAACATCGATGTACTGTGGAGACCTCACGCACCACGTGTTGAGCAATTCGGCGGTACGTCCACCCGGCCTCCCGTATGCCCACTATACGCCCTCGCTCAAAGTCCGTCAACTGCACATACGGTTCACGTCCACGCTGTTGCGGCATGCTACCAGTGTTAAAGACTGCGATGGAGCTCCGTATGCCACGGCAAACTGGCTGACACTGACGGCGGCGGTGCACAAATGCTGCGCAGCTAGCGCCATTCGACGGCCAACACCGCGGTTCCTGGTGTGTCCGCTGTGCCGTGCGTGTGATCATTGCTTGTACAGCCCTCTCGCAGTGTCCGGAGCAAGTATGGTGGGTCTGACACACCGGTGTCAATGTGTTCTTTTTTCCATTTCCAGGAGTGTAGTTAAGGCAATGGCGGCCAATGATCCCTTCACTGCAGATGCCCACTAGGCTCGAACTCTTACGGGGATCGGCGAGGTAATCCGAGTAACGAGGCTGATGAACAGGGGCACCACATCAGTAATGTGTGGTGTAAATTGAGAGTCTGGGTCTGATAGGAGGCTTGCTGGGGTAGTTGGTTGGTTGGTTGGTTGGTTGACTTGGGGGTAGGGGTGGGAGGGGGGGAACAACCAGCGAGGTTATCGGTCCCATAGAACTAGGGAAGGATGGGGAACGAAGTCGGTCGTGTCCTTTCAAAGGAACCAGCCCGACATTTGCCTGAAGCTGTTTAGGGAAGTCACGGAAAAGCTAAATCAAGATGACCGGACGCAGGTGTGAACCGTCGTCCTCCCGAATGCGAGGCCAGTGTGTTTGATGACGATTACGGTTCATGAAGTAAAATATCCACGCAGTGGGCACCAAATGAAAAAGCTACTCATGTTTCTGATCTATACTACCATAAAAATGCGAAGGACTGTTAATTAGAACTCAAGGAGAAGTTGTAGTCTAATTCACAATCGATTTATTGATCTTAAACAAGACAAGACAACAAAATTATAGCCTCTGAAACCACGACGGACTCCAGTGTGCAGGTGGACCTGTTTGCTTGTCTGCCAAACCAATTTGACTCCTTGCCACGACTGTGCATGCCGGAATACGTCAAATGTTTAGACAGCCGACTCAAGACGAATAAGTACATCCATGCGTCACTCGTTGTGACCATGATGATATAAGCAGTACCTCTGATGGTTCAGAAGGTGACTGGCACAGGCTCTAAGTCGCGCCCTAGCAAAGGACACAAGTCTCACCATTTAGGTAGAGACCTGCAGTTCTTTACTAGCGAAGCGCCAGTACAAGAGACTTGTACCAGAGAGACGATCTCCCTTTCTCCGTGTTGCCTCTTCAGCTTGGTTCCAAAAGCACATTTTTCTTTTTTGACTTCCCCCAATTTCGCACAAACCAATCACGAGCTGGAGCCTGGCATTCTAAGCTCGGTGAATGGTCTTTGCACTGCAAACTGATTTGACCAATCAGAGACTTAAAGTTAATTGGCAGAAAATGGAAAAAATTCAGCTTTGCGGCCTCTTTCCCACACGTTTGCCGTGTCTTTTGCTAACACAATACAGGGTGGAAGCACAGCCCTCCATAAACAGCTTGTTATCTACCCTGTTGCGTCCATTTCAAAGTTTACAAAGAACGGTCATAAACTCACATTGACAAAGCATGTTTTGAAACAGAGTCTGCACGTCTGGGCGCCGGGTTTCCTGTCCCGCGGACATTTGCAGAACGTTTACATTTCTTTTGGCGGCTTGCTCGCTAACAAGGCCTACAATGTGCTGTCAGCGGCTTTTCCGCACTAGGCCGTATACCTGGACGTCTGCCCCTGTCCGCGGCGCCAAGCTTAAAGTGTTTCTGCACAATACGACCACGGCATGGGGTGTCTGGACATGTCTCAACCGTTCTCCAGAAAAAAGCGCTTTGTCGCCCCACCAATGCCGTGCTTTTACTGCAGTCATTTAAGTCGGCACCCTGTTCGTTTGAACGCTGGTAAAGCTTACCTTATTTCTTTGCCTAGAGCACGCAAACAAGACCATAAACTGCTGCCCACCATTTCATCACAATGTATGAAGATAAATCGCCGTAGATCATATTCCATACACCAAATCAAAAGTGAGAGTGCCCTGCAATCTCTCATGTTAACCACTGCGCCACCTCGCTCGGTGTGCTGGGGGTAGTCCATGCAGTTGTGGTGACAACTGTGTCTAGATGGTATAGAGGTCAGCACATTTGCCTAGTAAGACATGTCCGAAAAAACAGGCACCACGCCGGCCGCGGTGGTCTCGCGGTTCTAGGCGCGCAGTCCAGAACCGTGCGACTGCTACGGTCGCAGGTTCGAATCCTGCCTCGGGCATGGATGTGTGTGATGTCCTTAGGTTAGTTAGGTTTAAGTAGTTCTAAGTTCTAGGGGACTGATAACTACAGCAGTTGAGTCCCATAGTGCTCAGAGCCATTTGAACCATTTTTGAACAGGCACCACACATATAAACAATAAATAAGTTTCTCCCCGTGCGGGAAAAATAGCAACTGTACGAGTGCAGGACGTGGACACACGGTAACATATTGGGGTTGGGTCGGTCCTGGAGGGGTGTTCAGATAGCTAAAGTGGCTAAGACAACCATTAGCGTTAAGGGGGAAATTCAGAATCGAGTCCTGGTCCAGCACAAATTTTCAGATGTCACCAATAAATTGTGCAGTTGAACTCTAAACATATTTGCAATTGCAAATATATTTCTCACTATTAGCTTTTCAGATCTACATCTATGTCTTCATGACTACTCAACATTTCACACTTAATTGCCTGGCAGAGTGTTCATCGAATCACCTTCAGACTGTTTCTCTACCATTCCGTTCTCGAACAGCACGAAGGGAAAACAAACACTTAAATATTTTTGTGCGTTCTCCGAACTCTCGTATTTTATTACGGGAATCATTTCTCCCTTCGTAGGTGGGCACCAACAGAATATTTTCGCGTTTGGATGAGAAAGTTGATGACTGAAATTACGTGAAAAGATGTCACAACGAAAATCGCCTTTGCCATCCCGAATGGCATACCATGTCCATGATATTCTCTCACCTGTTTCGCGATCATATGAAAAGTGCTGCCCACCTTTGAAGTTTTTCGATGTCCTCCATCAATTCTATCCCATACCGCATAGCAATACTCCGTAGGAAGACGGACAGCGTACCGTAGGCAGTCTCTTTTTAAGTGTTCTGTCAATGAAATCCAGTCTTTGGTTCGCCTTCCCAACAACACTATCTATATGATTGTTCCTATTCAAATTGTTCGTAATTATAGTTCCCGTTATTTAGTTGAAATGACAGCCTTTAGATTTTTGTGACTTATTGTGTAACCGAAATTTATGGAAATTCCTTTAGTACTCACTTGGATGACCTCCCATTTTTCATTATTTAGAGTCTGATACGGGAACAGAAGAAAATCGAAGCGTATGAGATGGGCGCAACAGAACAAAGTCGAAAATCAGGTGGACTGGTAAGATAAGGAATGAGGACGTTCTCCACAGAATCGGCGAAGAAAGGATTATATGGAAGGGGTAAGATGATATGACGTGTCTTATGACATCAGGGAATAACCTCCACGCTACAAGTGGAAGCTGTAGAGGGTGAAAGCTGTAGCGGAAGACAATGATTGGAATGCATCCAGCAAATAATTGACGACGTAATGTTCCAGTGCTACGCTGAGAATATAAGTTTGGGGCAGGAGAGGAATTCGTGGCGGATCAAATCAAACCAGTCAGAAGACGGATAAAAAAGATGTGGATCATTAAGTGTGAAAAAAGTCATTTTGAGAAAATCGAGTTGACAGCTAAAAATAATAGAAACGCACTCACATTTCTAAATGAAGGCCCAAAAGCATCCAATAACATAGGATAAATTTTCCTGTCCCTCTCTTTCTCTAAAAGTGTTTGCCGTCTTGTTGACCTTGTTTCTTCGGTGCCGCATTCAGTCACTCGCTGTGACTTGACAGTTCTTAACTTGTCTAAAACATGCAGTCACTTTAGCTAGTTAGATGCATATTCCATAGATCATTTGAACTATTCTTTTATCGAAATGATATGGCACGAGTCAGTTTGCAGGATAGTTTTAACATTATACATACGTTGAAGGCGTAAATAAATCAAAATGTCAAGTCTTACAGAATATTTTATCAAAATATAACATCGATGTTGTTGCTGTTCAGGAAACACATACTGAAAGTAAAGAGTAAATGAATCAGACAGGAAAATCCCTGGCTTTGAATTACTAGGAACGAAGTACCATAGTGCTTATGGAATGATTACATACGATCGACAGTCAAGAATGCACATCTATACTCTGTATCTGAGTTCAATGACATCCACGAAGTTACATTAAAAATAGGAGACGTAACAGTAATTAATGCAAACAAACCTCCAGCTATCTCATGGCCTCTACAGGTCATACCAGTATCATAGCACCCCGGCATAATCCTCGGAGATTTTAACAGCCACCATACTCAATGGAAGTATAAATAAAGTGATGAAAATGGTGAAGCCATTGTAAATTGGGCAGAAGGCAATAGTTTACATTTGATGTTTGATGCAAAGGATAAGGGAACATTTGTATCAGCAGCGTGAAGACGTGAGTATAATCCCGATCTATGCTTTGTAACAACTAATGAAAATAAATTAACTCTCCATAGTCCGTGGTCCGCATTACAATATTTCCCACACAGGGAACACCGTCCTATCTTAACTGAAATAGGGACAAATGTCCCACTCGTTTCATCCTTTCCATGACCAAGATGGAACTTCAGAAAAGCAAAGTGGGATGTATTTGCTAAAAATCTCGACAGATGTCTTGTTTGGATTCCCGCAAAAGCAAAAAACTATGAGAGGGTTGTTGGAACTATGCAAAAAAGGCAATCCTTAGGGGCTATTGGAAGAAATATATTTCGGGTTGGAATGAAAGTACTGAGAAACAATATGATTAATTTCTAAAAAGTGGGGAGCCGGAAATAGCGGACAACCTACTTCATAGCCTCGATACAGCCACACGTATTAGTTGGACAGAGACTGTTGAGTCATTCAGTTTTCAAACGTAAACTAGAAAAGCATGGTCATTACCAAGGAAGTTGTATGGAAACAAAGTTAAAGAAAGTAACAACACTAATACCTAAGCTGATAGAATTGCATCACATTTACTGTCCACATCAAGAGCACCAAGGGATAAAACTCATATAAACTTACACTGCAAAAAAAAAAAAAAAAAAGAAAAAAAAAATTACTAATGAACAATCTGACTTCTCTACAACTTTCTCTATATCTGAAATTTCTCCTGCTCTTAAAACTCACAAACCCAGAAAGGCACCGAGAAATTAATTACAAAAAAATCACAAGCTGCCCAAAGGTATTGAATAATGGATTACCACAGGGATTCGTCCTTGCTCCTCTCTTGTTAATTTATATATGTCTGATATTCCTCCAACACAGTCCAGAAAATTTGGCTATGCGGATGATGGGGCAGTAGCTACCCAACACAATACCTTTAAAACAACTGAATAAACACTATCTTCTGATTTAGACATATTAAGCCACTATTTCGGTGAATATAGGTCACAACCAAACTCATATAAAACATAAGTTTAATGTTTTGATCTGTTCAGTAGATTGGCACGCAGAGCCCTCGATGTCTATTTTTGAGGGAGCCAATCTTCATCAAAACAAGCATCCAAAATACCTTGGTATCGCGTTAGATAGGACACGTTCTTTTAAGGAGCACTTCACATGAAAATATGACAAGCTCAAATCCAGAAACAACACTCTCCATAATCTCTGTGGCTCTCACTGGGGATCGTCAGCGGACACATTCCTGGTATCAGCTCACGGATTGGTATACTCAACAGCAAAGTACTGTACACATGTGTGGATTGATAGTCCACACGTAAAAAAGATAGATGTAGTGAACATCTGAAAGAACATCTTGCCGAAGGGGAAATGGGGAAACTTTCCAATGATTAGGACATTCACACCATAGCAGTTCTCAGTGACTGGACAACCGAGGACCAGATTCCTATCGCTGAAGAATTAAATAACTACTAAAACATTCCAACAGTTGTCTGCAGAGAGTTGGTTATTATGTTCAAAAATAGTGTCATGTGTCTGTGTCACTTTAAAGTGTAGTGCGGCAGTCAGTATATGTTACTTAGCCTGCCATTCTGATGCCTAATTTACCTTTTGAAATCTCCTAATAATACATTAGTATAGCTTTAGCACAAATACATCATTCACTGTAGGAGCAAAAGTAAGCTTAAAAGCTGATAATCATTTCCAATACAAAGAAATCTTATATACTTAATAGTTAGTGTAGTTCAATTTGCCAATAACATTGAAATAAATCTAACAAGGACAAAACTTTAACACCATGATAATGTTACAATAAGTCATCCAGATTATCAGGTCTATTGGATTCAGGTAACAGAACCAGGTTTATTTGTCAGAAACTGAACACAATTCAAATGTAATCATCTTGCTTCAGCACTAGCTGGAAGAGGACCATTATAAGAAATGACTGCAGTTCTACCATTCCTTGTCACAACATAGATTCAGTATCTACTTTAACCTCCTTCTTGTAAGACAAAAGGATAGTTACCAGTTTGAGTAAGAAACATCACATCATCCTTCAAGACACACACATCAAACTTCAGATTCACTGAGGCACTCTCAATACACAAGTAAAACTCTAATAGTTGTCAGTATAAAATTGGTGACATTTACTGCCATTTTTCCTCAGTTCCTACTTCAATTACGGTTTATCACATGGATAAAAAAAGTTTCCATTTTTTATTTATATGTTTACTTATTCAATTTTTATTTTTTATTTTATTTTTGTTTCGCAACTGAATTCCTGAATGTTTCACTTATTCATGTTAGACATCTACAATGGTGTGTAATATAAAAATTTATTTAATTATCCATATTGGCTGCTCATTTAAATCTATTTCTCCTTACACTGTGTGAGAATGTTATCTACACTCCTGCCTCTGTACTGTTTAATCTAGTACTAACATTGCCAAATTTGTCATTACAATCTCTTTTTTATTCTTGTACAGCATCCTGAAACTGTGTTGTGGGCACTTCCTTGATATTTCTATCCGTTCTTCTTGCCTCAGTGCAATCTATACACATAGACTAACATTAGCCATTCTTGTTTCCTACTTTCTCTCTTGAAGAACCTATAAGTCTTTCCTAATGTGGGCTCATAATCTATAGATTCTAAAGCTATAGCAATAAACTACATATACTATAAATTATGTGTGTCCTTTGGCAGTCAGATCTGGAAGCTGGAGAGATCTGGAGAGGTTGAATAAGAGTCTCTAACCATTCTTTCCACCAACCTGTCGTTTTCTAAAGTTGTGTCCCCAGCGCAGAAGACAGTTCGTCGGTCTGGGATCTTCTTCAGCTGAGGCTCCTATGGTGTCAACTTGAACCAGTGATTGTGCTCTTTATGGGATTCCACTTGCCCAGTTTAGTCTCTGTATCTACAGAGGGCAAGATCTGTAGTACTGACAAGGATGGTAGGTGACACTTCTCATTAATGTATCCTATCTGTCCCACATTTTATACTGTCTTTTACAACAATCGACATAGCTTTCTTAATTTACGGTAACTTTTCTGAGAGCTTCCGTCAGAGTACGACACAGCCGTACCCCCTGAATGACCGAAACGTAGTTACGCATCTATCCCGCTAGGATGCCCTGAACAGAGTTATATGTCCAGCTCTGAAGAACGCCAGAAACACAGTTACATGTTCATCACTCCAGAACACCTGGAACAGAGTGACTAGGGTAGTCGAAATACTTCTTCTCCCATGTGCGCCAAAGCGACCCGAAGGTGTCCAAAGTACTTCGGTTGCAATATCGTTACTCTTCTGTTTCTCATAACTATTGACATTTAATAAACAAAAATGATAAACTCGTAGGGTAACCATGAGAGATTGTCATACTGAAATCTGGGTTAAATACAATGAAAAGTACATGAATAATTAATAAGAGAATTTAGGCTTTCCTAGGACACGAATGTGTCGACCGATCAAAAGCAAGTTCAGTGCAATTATTGCCTGACTTTTCACGGAAGTGGTACATACTGTATCATCTGTAACTTGTACCTCACCCCACTTTTGAATCATATGCTACTTCACCTGTATCGAACTGTATCAGGGCGAGTTTCTAGCAAAATAAAATACTGGCGGCCCCAGCCAGAAATATCACAATATTCAGTTTAGCATTAGAGCATTATCATGTTCAGTTGGTACTGAAGAAAACTGTGTTGAGTTTCCTGGATCATATCTAACAAGAGAGCATGTCTATTGCGAGAATCTTATATTTCTTATATTTTCAGGAACATTCCTGCAGTTAGTTTCCTTTGCTACAACACAGTTATCAATCACGTCTGTAGGACATGAGTGATATGTTCTTCCCAATGCAGTTAATTATGCAACATTTGGGCAGTCAGCTGAAGCTCAGGTAAATTCACTATTTCATTATGACTAAACTCCGTTTCAGACAAAGGATTGTTTACACTATCAATCTCCCTGATGCTACTTGTGTTCTCCTATTTCACGAACTTATGTAATATTGGACTGTCTCCTTCATCTTCACAAAAACTAAACAACTGCCATTATGTAAAAGTCAGAACCCAAAAACAAGGGAAATGTGCATCACTGCCTCACAATACTGATCTCAAATAGCAAAGGGAAGTACAGAAGCAGAAAGCACAATCATTAAGCACTGGCTATAGTACAGCAAGTTATGTTCCATCCCTACAATGAACGTTCAAACAAAATTGTCAAACGATTCAACTATGTAGCAAATCATAATTAATAGCAACAAAACATGATAAACTCATCATAAAATATCATAAATAGCCTACACTTTAAAGTACAAAGAGCAAACAATTCATTGTGATCAGTATCCAGGACAGGGGCACCAGCCGTAGAGACAACAACTGAATGTCTTCAAAGACCACAGTCTGTTCCAAAATTTGCACAAATTAGCTTAAAATCGCTAAACTCCATAAATACCGAAGTATTTATCAACCACAAACACACAGGTGGGGTGGGGGACATCTTAAAAGTCCAGCACAACTTCCAGCTCCACCTTCTGACAAATTTCCAACTATCCTGTAATAATGTTTCAGTTATAACCACAGCATGAAATTCCTGACGAATACCCACAATAATACAAGGAAATTTGAATTTGATATGCTTCTTCAGCTCTTTATTACTTAATATTTTACTTAATATGTTTTTGTGAATCAAAGTGATGGCTTCCAATGTCATGTGCTCTATTTATTGCCATTGGAAACATTCATCTTGAACATACAACAAACTTAGAAATAGCTCCCCAAAAGACATGAAACAATTATTACACATTAATCGTTATTACCCATTCAAAATGTTCACAGATTCAGAACAAAGATTTCAATATAATATACACGAACCACCGAAGATGAACGAAGAAATATAAGTTTTTTCCCAAAAGGAAAAGAAATGCACGAATCCTAACCACACACACACACATTCTGCAGTCACATAAGATAATTCCATCATTCCACACTAATTTAGGCTCCTTACTTAAATCAACTTTTCAAACACATCTCAGTAATGATTGCAACATGAGGCAAATGGCTCAGACGTGTGTACTAGAATTTTTGAAGCACTTTTTTCCAGGCAGAATAGGACAAAAAATGTACATAATCCTTAACTGTTTAATTTTGGTATCAATACATTTTATAAATTACGAGAAGAACAGTAAATATAATGAAGTCCTGGCAGTGTAACCAGTTTAAAAGTTAAATGTATCTTTAGCTGGTTTATCCTGGGAGGTGTTGCCAATCTGAAAGTTAGCTGCTGTGGTGCTAGCTTTATTTAAGAACTGAACTGGCCTTTTTGTTGCAAGAGTGTGGCTTGAATAAAATAATGAGTTTTAATTTTAAGCCGCAGAAGCATATAATACAGAACTATAGCTTTAGTGTAAATACGTTGTAGATCATTAATTGTAAGGATAACATGTGCAAAGCAGATATTTGTGCTGTCTGTAGCAGGTCAAAATTACATAAATGAGTGACTAAAAAATATACACAAATCTCACTGAAATGACACATTTCCTCTGGTTTATCTACAAGCCCAAAAACCTTGATGAATTGATAAATGTTTGGATGCCTCCACAGTCCTCAAGTGAATTTTCCTTCTCATAACTCATGAAGCTTTTGTAATGCACGTGGTCGTAACTTATTGAAAGTACTTTCAGAATGCCGAAAATTACAAAAAAAAGCAAGAAAAATAGCTTTGCTGCTGTGGGAGAAAATCGCTTGATCGTTTATAGTTACTAGAATACTGAGGCCCATGGTCTCTGGTAATGATGAGGAATGAGGATCTTGCTACGTTTCCAGAAAAACCACTCATGAAACAGAAATTAATAACACGTTGGCCAATATACTCATCAAATTGCACATATGGGCACCAACTAGCAAGCTAAATAACAGATTTTACTTTAGATGAGTCTGCTTGTCAGATTTCAGTGCATGATTTTAAAACTCAGCGTGTCGTACAGAAATTGTAAGAAAAACATTAGGAAAAGTAGATCACCCAGAACTTAGAACTACTTAAACCTAACTAACCTAAGGATACCACACACAGCCATGCCCGAGGTAGGATTCGAACCTGCAATCGTAGCGGTCGCGCGGTTCCAGACTGAAGCGCCTAGAACCACTCGGTCACCAAGGCCGGCCCACCTGAAAGAGGCTAATTAGAGCTGATGTAGAAATGGTAGTGTAAATACATAACTGATACATGTGATCACGTCACCAACGCTTATAAGCCCATTCACAGAAACTAACTGTGGCCATTCCACGTAAATTACAATCGGTATGAAATAATATGTACATGGAACTCATGAGAAACTTCGAGAATAAAGCAAACAATTATAAATGACATAAAAAAATTTAACTGTAGCAATGCATTCCACGCTCAATACACGGCTAGTTTTCATCAAAGGAAAATTGCATATGAGGCCATCAAGGACTGCGTTCTTCCACTTCAGTCATCAGCCCTCACACTAGCAGAGCATTCTCAGTGGCCGTGCAAAGAGCCCACCTGCTAAAAGATCCCTGTATACCATGAAATACTCTACAACGATTGCGTGTATTTTGGAGAGGCATTTCATTAGTAAATATGCGAATGGAACAATTTTACTGGAATAATGAAACGAGGCTAATAAAAAAGAGTAAAGCGTAAAGTCATTTACAATGCTTCAAAAGAAACACACGTTTTATCAAGGAGACCTGAAGTAGCCCACACCGATTTTATGTCATACCAATATATTCAATAATAAATTCAGAACGGAGTGTTTTTACAAAGTAAATTCTGATAATAAATGAGGACAGCACGAGCACGTGTAACGACAAATCCTTGCGCCACCAGAACATGTAGAGAGCACGGCAGTCTCATGCAGTTGCATGTTGACAAAAGAAAACTCGCTAAAATTTCACTTAAAGCTCGAGCACCTTAAACAAAGGTACGTTTGGTTAGAAACAGCATCCGTTCTATGTATGGATTCGTTTGCTAAAAGTCGTAGATAAACACGCTGACTAGATATAGACAGAGAAAACCTCGCCTACAAACGATACAAGAAGCAAAATCTGCTGTCGAGCTCTCCTCGTCTCCAGAATATTTAGAGCTCGTATTGAAACCACTATAAGAGTACACAAGTAGTACGGATTTGGAATGCAGCACCCATGGATTCGGGGCAAACACCACATGGATCCACACAAAGTCAATTTGCAATATTAAACAGATGGCACAACTTCACACAACGTAAAGCAGCACAAGAACAGTAACTTCACAATGTGTAGCATTAATCGGAGTTGAGATGACTTGAGATTTAATAATTCATTCGGCTAAAGCCCAAGCGAATCTTGGAAGAAATGCTAAATTTGTAATTCGTGCAATAATTTTCTCTGGAAAGATTGCTAAACATTTACGGCACAAGCTACACTGATGTTATCTCAAAAACCGACGATGTATCTGCATTACTATGTCCTCGACTGCGCAGCATCCCAAGAACTAGTTCGTGGAAAAGTCCAACTACTGATTGGCCGGAAGGAGCGTTCCCACAGTCACCCTATGTTCAAATCCCGAAGCTTAGTGTCCGGCTAGGAGATTGGCGCAGATAATCTTACATCCCTCAGCATGCACAGCGCAATATTCTACCGCAGTTATTCCCGACGTTGGAATCTTTGCGACAACACCCAAATATTTTTGGTAGCTGCCTGATTACAGCGAGAACGCAAAACTAAAGAGTGCAAGCTTTGACCTAGTTTGTAATCGAATCTCATTGACTTTCTTTATTTTTCGACAGTAAGAAACATAACTTTACTATGTTACTGAAAACTTGATTATCTCTCATGAGTGGAAGGACCCTTCCACCTTTATTTATAGTCTGCCATCGGCAAACAGTCATAACCCACTGTCCGATAATACACAGGGTGTTACGTCCGCTTTCTGAATTCTAATTCATTGTCATGTTCCAGACCTCACGTCAGTATAGTTCTTCCCTCCTCACGCCAGCCTGCGTGAGCTAAAACATGTGCATTTCGGCCTCCATTCCTAACACGGTGTTGGCTCTTCTGCCAACACAACAGAACCCAACCACGTGCTGACGTTGACCGAGGACAAACGTAAACATAAGTAGAATGCATACCCGTCGTTCCATCAAGCATCGTCAGTTGAAGAGTCGTGTGAGTAGACTGTACACCAACAAAGAGAGGTAGAAATGCTACTCATCTATGGGGAATGTAAATTAGCAGAACATAGACTGCAATACTGTTTTCTTATGTAAAGGTACATTTAGTACAGTAGTTTATCCTTTTAAATACTGTTATGTAGAGTAGGTGTATGCCTACTCTACAGTAAAGGCTGTCCTTCCTAGAAACTGCTTTTATTGTTGTTATTGTTGTTGAAGGTAGGCGAAATGCTACGCAGGTAGATAAACTGTAAAGTGAGCGATATACTGACAAGAACCCACCTTTCCGACGGTTGTTTTCTCGACTTGATGCGACGCTTCAGGAAACGGAAAGTTCCAACCCACAACAACGCAATCGTCATAGAACTCGCACAGACGAAGCCGCCGAAGTTACTTTTCTCGCTTCCGTTGCTATGAATCCACATGTGAGTACATGACAGCTTGAACACGAGACTGGCATTCCTAAAACCAGTGTACATCGTAATCTTGTACGTTACATGAAGAATTGCATGGGAATGATTTCCAGAATCGTGTACAGTTCTGTCAGTGGGCACAGCAGCAAATCCTCGCCAACCCGAATTTCTTCTCCAATGTTCTATTTACCGATGAATGTTCCTTCACAAACAAAGGACAGGTAAATACAAGGAACATGCATTATTGGTCCAGCGATAACCCACGATGGCTTAGACAGGTGGAACATCAGCGTCAATGGAGAGTTAACGTCTGGTGTGGGATGCTTGTTACTGCAATTATTGGCCCTTATTTCATCAATGGTGGTCTAAACGGCACAGCGTATGCTAACTTCCTCAGACAAATTCTTCCTCCTCTTCTGGTTGAACTGCCGCTAAGAACCAGAATGCTTATGTGGTATCAACACGATGGATGTCCAACACATAATGCCTTGCGTGCTCGATGCGTTCTGAACTGAAGGTATCCTGCCAGATGGATTGGTCGAGGAGGAACAGTTACTTGGCTGCTAGGTCTCCTGATTTAAATCCTCTGGACTTTTTTCTTTCAGAATGCATAAAAGACGTTGTCTGCCGCGATATTCCAACAACTCCAGAGGACATTCAGGAATGTATCGTGCTTACTTGTAATTCTCTTCAACAGGCAACACTGGAAGCAGTAAATAATTCTTTCATGCAACGAGTGCACCAGTGTATCGGTGACCAGGGTCACCACTCTGAGCAGCTTTGAATGATCTACTCCTGGGCAATGGTGCAGGAGAGTCTAAGTCAATTTGGGTTATGTTTTTACTTGGTTTCCATTTGTTTTCTGACAACTCCAGCTAATGGATGAGTTTGTGATCCCAGGCTAAAAGTCAGTGTTGCGTTATGTAACTAATAACTTTTTGTTTCAGTGAATAGTACACTGTGATAAATTTTTTAATACGTCTTTAGGAGAGGAAATGAATTACGGAATAAAAAATACAGGGTTCCATTTAAAAAAGTCATACCACTGTTCATATCTATGAAAAAATCAAAGCTACAACGAAGGCAATCAAGCTGATTTATGTCCCCCTGACGGCTAAAGAACATTTGCTTCAAACATTTTGTAATTTGCATCTCGACAAACAGTTATTTAGGGTGGTCGAGATAAATGGGACGCCCTTGTATATCCGCAGTCGGCCACCAGTTCCAGCAAGACAGTATACTGTAGCATCCCATCACACTATCAATATACTTTGAGGAACAAGTGTTGATGTTTCCATGCCACCTCAGTTACTTGACCTCAGTTCAGTCGTCGTACACCTGAGGAGTCATCATGCACTATGTGTACACAGTGGTTCTACTTTAGAATAATTTGCGTGAGTTATGGACGGCAACTGGGCGCTCAGAGATAATGATGCTTCTCCAATGTTTTAAGTGTCCCGAAGAAAATATGTCAGAAGACAATGGCCCCGTTATCATGAGGAGAGGGCGTGCTACAAGTTGTTGGGTAGGTATGTCTATTTCCGTTGCTTTTGAGTGTAAGTCCTGCTGCTATTTTGCACTCATAAATATCCAAAATTGGGCACCTGGACTGGTAATTTTTTATCGCTAACAATCTCTACGCAACGTCCGAAGAAACTCACAAATGAAAAGTATTTAACCATTTGGATACGAGCGAATTCATGACAGATATACAGTTATGTGGACTGCACGTAGCTTTAGAAATCTTATTTACAGTACAGTATGCGTCTGCTTTTAGGGACCAGTACTTACCTGAGCAACAGTTATTACTATCCCCATCACTAGACATTCCAGTAATAAGTTGAGGCGCTTTCCTGTATAGTTAATCGTAGATCTCGGTGGGTACAACAATATGCCGTGTTGAATGCGGTGATAACTGCTGCTCCAGTACAAAACTCTCATCCCCATATTTTAGATTCTTATAACTTCACTGGATGAGGTTACCGGACATGGGTACTCTCAACTTGTTCCTCCAACTACTTCTGCCGTACGCCCAACTTTTTCTGAAGAAACCAAGTTTAGTCTGCGATAAGTTAAAGCTTTAAGTCCATATTTTAGGTGGGTTCAGACTGTGTTACTAGTAGCTCACTCCTAGTGACAGAAAAGTAATGAGTACATTCTTTGGTCACTATTATGACCCATCTGGCGTGGCCTGCCACGAGTCCCCTTCGTGTCTCAACCTCTTAATAATATCTCAGAGTAGAACATGCATCCAGCGTCTTCATAAAGGGCTAATCTGTGCCTTTGCCTGCATTTTGTACTCACCACAGCCCTCTCTAGTATCATGGAAGTTACTCCGTTATGCCTTTCACATGTCCTGTCATCTGGCCCCCTTTTCATATCGGTGTTTTCACTGCTCACGAAAATCCCCCTCAATACTTATCTTACCAGACCACCTAATTTTCCAAATCCTTCTATAGCATCGTATCACAAACTTCTCATTTCTGTTCTTTTCCTATTTTCCCACTGTCAATGACCCACTTGCATACAACTCTATGCCTCAAATATTACAGGTGGTTGTATAATAAAAGTGCACCTACTCACAGGGGCCCATTGTGACTATAATAAAAGTATCACTGCGCGGCCTGGTAGATATTCTAATGCGTTAACGCGGAACTTATATATGCTGGTAAAAAATTGGTTCCAATTTTGCCCACCAGTTGCAAATCTGGTGCTGTGAATGCAAGAAAGACGAATAGAAATGTTTCCATATGTAGCGGATTAGGAACAGGATGTGGGCAGAATAGTTCAAACAAGTGAGAATGACACAATGTTGATTTTATTATGAACTACCGCTTGCACAACTTGTTCAATATGAACGCCGGAAACGTCGACGAGATGCTGTACAGCGCCAGATTTACACTTGGTGGGCAAAACTGAAACTAATTTTTTTCCAGAGTAAATTGTTTCCACATTAACGCAGTAGCATATCTGCCAAGGTCAGCTGCCATACCGTAATTACAGCCCAGACTGAGCCTCTGTGAGCAGCTGCACTGTAATTATAACTATCTATTACATTTTCAGACATTTCTTTTTCTAATTAAGGCGTATATTTAACACTAGTAGATTTATTTTGATCAGAAATTCTCTCATTGTATGTCCTCCTTTCCTCGCCGGTCATGTGTTCTCTTGATGTTATGCTCATCCTATTTGTGCTACTGCTCATTACTTTTGTATTTCTTTGGTTTACTCTCAGACCACGTTCCATGCTCATTGCACTGTTCATACCATTAAATATGTCATGTAATTCTTCCTTACTTTCTCTGAGAATAGAAATGTCATCAGTGAATGTTATCATTGATACCCTTTCACACCGAATTTTAATACTACTCTTAAACCTTTCTTTTATCTCCATCCTTGCTTTTCCGATCTACAGGTTGAACAGTAGGGGAGAAAAACTGAATACATGTCCTTGATGCTTTCTATTCTGAGCACTTCTGTCTTTGTCTTCCAGTATTATTTTACTCTCTTGGTCCTTTCACATACTGCGTTACTTGACTTTTCCTATAGCCTGTACATATTCCTCTAAGAATTTTGAACATCTAGGACCATTTTCCGTTTTCGAGCACTTGTATTATGGCGGCAAATCCTATAAAAATATCTTGATTTTTCTTAAGTGTTACCTCCATTATCAAGCGCAACGGCAAAACTGACTCTCTAGCGCCTTTTATCCTCCTAAAGAAAAACTGATCGACACGTTACAGATCCAGAACACATCTTCAACCTGTCGCAGATACTCTCTTCAGAATCGTTTTAAAGCTGTCTGTGTGTGAGTTGAAGACCAGAATGTCTGGTTTATGCATGCACGCTCAGTCGGTCCGTAATTCTAAGCCTTTATATATCACACATTGAATATCTGTGCGTGTTAACTATAGACTGGCTGTCAGTCCTAACCCTCTTCATAGTATACTGCATCATCATCGATATGAAAGTATTAATAGTCACTGCAATTCTGCATTTTCAGCGCATAACTGCCAGCGACATAAAGAAACCACTTTTTTATATAGGTTCCTCTCAACGGCGCCTACTCTTCGGCGCAGTCTGCCGTAAGAAAATTGAATCTGCCAGTGTAATAACTGCGCGATGAGGTCTAGGAATTTTAATAGAACTGCCCACGTGTCTGTACTCGTTTAAATAGAATGAGGTGGCATGACTCCGCATACCTGCAGCCAAGGCCGTTGCGATCTTCGAGACGCCATGCAATCAATGACCGAACGATAGGAGTCAATGCATCGGAGCAAGCTGTCCGAATTGAGCAGTATTTCCGGGGACTAAAGTTATATACGAGATGTTGAACCGGGGGATCCAATTTTCTAGGTTATACTGGGAATGAAAAACAATACTGCAGTTCTTATTATTGGTACTTGCATCACCGCCTGGTGTCAAAACAATCGTTTTGCTGCAAACGAGTAAGGATAAGGGGACCAACCAGGGTAGATCCGAAGGTCCAGTCCACACGTTCATGCTTTGTACCTGTTAGTACCCATAGCTGTACAATACTGACGCCCATTTTATTTGTAGTGTGCACTGTAATTTCTCTTTTCTCCTCCATTTTTTGGCCTCCCCCCTTCGTACTCATAGGGGTTATTTATTAACATAATTATGTCTTGTTAGTCTGTCCCTTCCTCCAGTCTGTGTCTTCCACACGTACCTAATCTCGCCGATTCTGCAGAGCACGGGAAGCTCTCCTTACATGCGTTCTTTGTAGCTGTCTTACCGTTGCACTAAGATCCAGTCAGGGCCACGGCAAAAATCCACCCATTCTTGGTGATGTACGGTGCACGAGGCAAATTACGCGACATGATGCTCCTCAGGTTAATCGGAAAAGTTTACTGGCGATCCCAGATTAATCATCTACTCTGCTACATTACCAATCAATCTAAATAGCAATCGCCAGGCTCCCATTGACCCATTAGATGGGATTAATCTTCGCACATCTGCAAAGTCAATTATTAATACTTTCAGGAAATAATCCGGTATGCGACCGCTAGACTGGAACGCTGACAGCTTGTAGGCCCCATGTTCTTGTCATAAATTCTGATTACATGTAAATGAACATGGTTATCACAAATGATTGAAACGATTTCATAGCTACATTAACGGACATGTTTTCACAAATCCCTAACGCTCATATAGAAAGATCAAAAAATTTTGTATTGTAGCAGCCACATTTCAAATTTCTGCCACGAGTGAGCAGCAGTGACAAGTTACGCAAGATGGCGACGGGCGCTGAGAAAGCGTAAGCTGTACTTGAAGTGCATTCAGTGTAGTCTGCCATAAGAGTGCAACGAAATTTCCAGAACGAAGTTTAAGAAAGATCCACCAACTGCCAGCTCCATTTGGCAGTTTAAAGCTTCATGATGCCTCCGCAAGGGAAAATCAACGGTTCGCCCTGCAGTGAGGGAAGGAAGGTTGATCACGCGCGCGTGAGTATCGCACATGGCCCACAGAAGTCAACTAAGAGAGCAAGCAGAGAGCTGAACACACAAAAACCGACCGTTTGGAAGATCTTAACGAAACAACTGAAGGTGAAGCCTTACCGGTCGCAACTGCTGACACCTGTTAACAAAGTTAGACGTATTGAAATGTCGGCACAGGTGCAGCAGCTTATAGAAGAGAGTGGCTTTTGTGAGATACTCGTCTTCAGTAATGAAGTAACATTTTTTTTTGTGAATGGCATAGTGAACAGGCACAATGTTCGAATGTGGGGAACAGAGAATCACCACGCTATCGTGCAGCACATTCGAGATTCATCAAAAGATAATGTGTTCTGTGCAGTCTCACTGTTTAAAATTTATTCTTCTACGAAAAGACCGTTACAGGACACGTGTATCTGGACCAGGGTGCGATTTGTGCTTCTACCAGTGGGGGGGGGGGGGGGGGAAATGTCTTAGGGGGTTAGTAGAATTATACGAGGGCCGTTCAGAAAGTAACCTCCGGTTGATTTAAAAAAATACACCAAGTTAAATAAAAATATTTTAATATATACATCTTACAACTACATCTTTGCACTATTTTTCTACATAGTCTCCATAGCGATTGAGGCACTTATCGTATCTCTTCACAAGCTTTGAAATTCCTTCTGCATAAAAATCACCCGCTTGTGCCTGGAGCCAGCCTGTGACCGCATCTTTGAGCTCTTCGTCGTCATCAAACCGCTGTGACCCGAGCCATTTCTTCAAATGCATGAAGAGGTGATAATCACTTGGCGCCAGGTCTGGGCTGTAAGGTGGATGATTGATAACGTCCCACTTGAAGGACTCAAGAAGGGCCGTTGTTCTGCGAGCAGAGTGAGGACGGGCGTTATCGTGCAAAAAAACGATACCGGAAGTCAGCATACCACGGCGTTTGTTCTGTATAGCCCGTCGTAACTTTTTTATTGTTTCACAGTACACGTCTTGATTAATGGTCGTACCACGTTCCATGAATTCAACCAACAACACCCCTTTGGCATCCCAAAACACCGTTGCCATCAGTTTTCTGGCAGAAAAATCTTGCGAGGCTTTACTTGGTTTGGTAGGCGAATTTGAATGTGCCCACATCTTTGATTGTTCTTTTGTCTCAGGGTTCACGTACTTAATCCAGGTTTCGTCACCGGTCACGATTCTGTTTAACAATGGTTCTCCTTCGTCCTCATAACGTGACAGAAAGTCTAATGCAGAGGCCATTCTTTGAGTTTTGTGGTGGTCGGTAAGAATTTTGGGCACCCATCGTGCACAGAACTTACGGTAACCCAATCTTGCTGTCACTATCTCGTACAAGAGAGTCTTAGAAATCTGTGGAAAACCAGTAGACAACTCTGACATTGAGAAACGTCGATTTTCACGAACTTTTGCATCAACTGTCTGAACGAGTTCGTCAGTCACCAATGATGGTCTACCACTCCTCTCTTCATCATGAACGTTTTCTCGTCCACTTTTAAATAAACGTACCCATTCACGGACAACTCCTTCACTCATAACTCTTGGTCCGTACACGGCACAAAGCTCACGATGAATAGCTGCTGCAGAATATCCTTTGGCTGTAAAAAACCTTATGACAGCACGCACTTCACATTTGGCGGGGTTTTCTATTCCAGCACACATTTCAAACTGCCACAAAAACTAAACTAGCGCAGGTATGACGTTCACTCGACCACGGCTTGATGCCGACTGACCTGTTGAGTGCGTGAACGCACAGATGGCGTCGCTACTCCCCCCACAACCCGCACTGTGACCAATCGGAGGTTACTTTCTGAACCGCCCTCGTATATGTTACTAGCTTGGACCGTGGTGTTACGCATGGTTAAACAGCTATTTATAAATAGATTTTAATGCCGAAACTCACTATTTACACGTATGCATTATCAGAAAAGCCATCCCTTGTTATATCTTTAAAAGTACATTATAGGTAAAGCTTATTTACAAAATCATCTACATGCGGGTACAGATATACGAGTGGAATTCAAAACGTAGAAGCACATTTGTGAACAGTTGTACTTATTCTGATGATAGAAAACTGAAACATATTAGTAGTGTTAATAGTAAGACTTATTAAAAACTTTCAGTGTTCGGCTCCACCAATTTACATTATATGTAAAGTTTTACCCCAGTGCGTGGGAAATAAACATCCCAGGTTGGGATACATAAACTAAAACCAGAGGAGGGGATGGTCTGATGCAGAGGGGGGGGGGGGGGGGGGGGGGGAAATCCCCCCCATCCCCCCCCTGCAAATCGCACACTCATCTGGACACGATGAAAATTCGCTCATGCTGCAGCTGGACACGGACAGTGCGGATTTCATATACCAACAGAAGGATGCTCCACAGCAATTTTATCATGATGCTCGTGAATTCCTGCACAGGAAATTGCACAAACGAAGGATCGGTCGTGGTAAGGTTGACGATCAGCTATTCATATCATGGCTCCCACGCTCTCCCGACCTAATCCCATGCGATTTTTGTGTGGGGATTGTGTAAAAGATTCATTGTTTACACCTCCCCTACCAACAAACCTACCGAAACGGCGAGCACGCGACAACAGTGCTTTTATGCTGCACCGAGCCCGGGAAAACTATAGTCTCTTCATCTGCAGTTTTTTTTCGAAAATATATCGCTAGTATGGCAAACTTTGCAGATAGAACCTCGAAAACTGGTTTTTGGTTCTCAGTCAGAAAAAAAATATCTTTCAGTATTTGGAAATTAAATCCCTATGGGGATGAAGTTGTGGGTGAAATAGTGCCTGAATTTTTTAAAAATAAATCGTTACTAAAGAACTACTAACACATTTTAAAACCACATCTATGAAAAATGGTACTTGAGTACTCATTTACAAATAAAAAAGAAAAAACAATTTCAGTGTTTTTAGAAACTCAATCCCTAAGTAGTTGACATAGTGAATGAAACGTTTTATGGAAATATTTCATTATGAAAGCATTTGTAAAGCTAAATCATGAGAATTTGTTACTTTTGAATACATTGTGGGAGCAACTAGTGATCAGTGTTATTACTAATATTTACTATCAAAAACAGTCTTGATCACAAATTATTTATTCCGGTGATTTACCACCGGAAGGAGATTCTTGCTCATTGGTCTGAAGATGACCACTGTTGTGGTCGAAACTGGTCACCAGAATAAATAATTTGGTATGAAGATTGTTTTTGATAATAAATATTATGAAAATTTGTATTTGACTTCTCCGTTAGAAATAAAAAAAAGAATACGTCAAGACACAGAGGAATTAATGACATTAGCTGCCAGTGGGCATTGATTTAAATCAATGGGGAAAGTTGAAAATTTGTGCTGAACCGGGATTCGCACCCAGGTCCGAAAGATCAGACACCACATACATAAAAAATACGTATTTCAGTGTTTTTGGAAATTCAAACCCAAACGAGGTTAAATGGGGGTGAAAAGTTTTATGAGGATATTTCATTATGAAAGCAGAATCGCTTTTTGGCCAGAAGTACATTCGAAATGAACCCCTCCCGAACAGGCCATGAAGGCCCAACGGTACCAACCGGCCACCGTGTATCATCCTCGGCCCACAGGCGTCACTGGATGCTGATATGGAGGGGCATCTGCTCAGCACACCGCTCTCCCGGCCGTATGTCAGTTTCCGAGACCGGAGCCTGCACCCCACTTGCCAACAGCGCTCGGCACACCGGGTGGTCACCCATCCTAGTGCTAGGCCAGTCCGACAGCGCTTTACTTCAGTGATCTGGCGGAAACTGATGTTACCACTGCGGCCAGGCCGTTGGCGTTAGACCTTCATTAGGGTGAAAAAATTTGATGTTACAGCTCGTAAATTAATTCAAAGAAAGCTATTGAAAAGACACCACGACAAATCAGCTTTGTCAGAACTGCATAGAAAAAGAAACAGATCTCTAATACAAATGTTTTTCAGTGATGCTAATATACATCTATAAAATTATTTTCGTCTTAATTACTACGTAAATTGATCATTACTGACGACGAAATACAAGGTGTTGCAGAAGTGATGGTCAATATTCAAGGATACGACAGGAATGATCGTTCGAAACAAAAATGTCAAGTAAGTATGGGCTCGAAAACGCATGCATTAAGAGCTATCAGCAATTCTCGATCTTCGATACTATGAAAAAATTTCTTCTACTGCAAGCTCTTTGTTTCCCATATTTCTGGACGTGGTAGTATGGACCAAAACAAGAAATAAATGTCCAGTCAACATGTACTCTAAAATGCAACCATAAGAGCTATGAGCACTTGTTCATCTTCGCTAAGTTGAAACACAACTCTGTTCATGAACAAGTGCTCATAACTTTCAAGGTATGCATTTTACAGCACATGTTTACTGGACATTTTTATCTTATTTTGATCCATACTACCACTCCCAAAAATATGGAAAGCAAAAAGCTTGCAGAAGAAGAGATTTCTTCATAGTATCGAAGATCAAGAATTGCTCATAGCTTTTAGAGCCCGTGTTTATTTGACTTTTTTGTTTCGAATGATCATTCCTATCACATCGCTGAATATTGACCATCACTTCTGAAACACCCTGTGAATGCGACGTCTAAAGGCGATTTCATATACAGAAATATACGTTTGAAAGAATTCAGTACCGGATGTACGACTGACGATAATAACTACAGAACCAGTTATCCTATCTGTCTCTTTCTTTTTTTAACTGTCTATATGAATTTAAATTAAACCTGTTCAAGCATTTTGATTATGCAAAGACTGGCAGCCATTTAATGGATCACTTTTATAGCGTGTAGATTTACAAATGACCAATGGGTGTAAGAACATACAAATTGGATTTAAGAAAAACAAAACAAAAATCTGTGCACACTATACGGTCTACGTGAGCGAAGCAGCGGCCACTAAGCTAGTCCTAACTACGTCCTGTATTGAACTGCACTCTCATATACAAAATTTGGACCCACGAATTTATACAGGTCGACTCCGCGATGATGTTACAAACTTTCAAGGTTGATGGGCAAACGCGCTCACTTGAGAGACGGGAGCCCGGCTCGGGTACGATAGAGAAAGTTGTAAGAGAAAATTGTTCTGATGCCTATGACAGTGGAATATATGTTCCGATACCTTTGTTGCTAAGAATGTATGGCAGCGAATTTTCAGAGGTGGAAATACGGACCAAAAGAAGAAAGAAGAGTAATCGTGGGCTCTAAAATACATAGCTTAACGGCTACGAGAAATTGTTCATCTTCTATATTTTGCAGCTCGCTTCTCTGCTGTAATCTCGATGATTTCTATACTTTTGGAAGAGGTAGTAAGGACCAAAACATGAAACATTTCCAGTATGTATGGCGCTCTAACAGATACATTGAGAGCTATGGGTACTTATTCAGTAGAACTGATGTGTTCCATAGCAGCAGAGATAAGAAAATGCTGATGGTCCTTAACGTATAGAGCGTATTGCTTACCGTATAGAGGAAGAGGAAGCATTAGCACTGCTGCAAAACACGCTCTCAACAAACTCACGAAGTGTCGCTCGAGAAACGTGTGTAAGCTGTTCCATGGTCCGGCGTGTGTGGAACGGAGATGACAAGCACCCTTACCGCCCTCAGAAAGTACAAACCTTTAACCGAGAAGATTTTTCGTGTCGCGTTGACTTATGAAAGTGGTTTTTGCAGAATTGTGCCATTCAGTCTTAATTCTTGCGCTTTGTACTCTTTTACTGGTGAGGCCTCCTTTACAAGAGAAGCCGGGTTAAACAGCAACAGCTAACAAATGTGGGCAAGTGGAAAATCCGCACGCCGCCTTTGTTCGTTGTCACCAAGAGTGCTTCGCTTCACTGTTCGGACTAGCCGTTAGGAATTACTCTGATTGGTCCATACATGCTCCGCCGACGACTAAATGCAAACAGATACTTAATCTTCTTAAGGTAAACATTTGCGGCACCTCGGTCATAGGGCGCGAAACAATTCGGGTGAGACGTATGGTGCGACCTGGATAAGGCGTGGTGAGCGGGTGGCATGGCCTGCACGTTCCCACCAATTGGTGCTCCTTAACTTTATCGTATAGGCGCCCCTAAAATCTGTTGTTTACGAAACAGGTATCGTGGCTGATGGAGAGCTCACAGCGCGAAGTACGGCAGCCTCTCACGCAGTTCCCAGTTTGCAGGTGGTGTTTGAGAGGGTGCGACAATCACTCAGGCGTTGTTGCACGATGTGCATTCCAACAGGAGGCCGTATTTTCGAGCAGTTTTTGTAAATTTGCAAATAAAGGGTATGAAACGTCAACCACACCTCTCTTTTACCTCGAAGCCACAAAGAAATTGAATACCTTGCCCCACAGTCCTGCTACCGTGTCGACTCCGACGGTAGGTTGTATGTCTATCTTCCCGGCAGCGCACGACGCTATTCAGTGGTGCCTAGTGCCGAACATTAAGGGATGCCGACATGGACTGCTACGCGAAACTTCCTTGTTATGACCCACTCTAACAGCGCTCTCATTTTTTACACTCATTTTAGAAACATCTTGCATTAGATTTCTTTTGACCGGGAATGGCCTCTTTACCCATGTTAGTCTCTTTGTTACATCTTCCTTGCTTCGTCCGTTACGCGATATTTTGCTTGCGAGGTAGCAGAACTCTTTCACTTCATCTGCTGTGTTGTCCCCAATTGTGATCTAAAGTTTTTCACTGACCTTATTTCTCCTGCTCCTCATTACTTTCGCCTTTCTCGGAGCATATTCTGTGCTCTGTTCCTGTAATTCTTCGTTGCTCTCATTGCACCTGCATCTGCATCTACATGATTAATATGCAGTTCGCACTTAATTGCCTGGCAGAGTGTTCTTCAAAACACCTTCAGACTATTTCTATACCGTTCCACTCTCTAATAGCGCGTGGAAAAAACTAACACTTAAACCCCTCTGTACGAGCTCTGATTTCTCTCATTTTATTTTGATGATTATTTCTCCCTATGTAGCTTGGTTGTCACCAAGAACATTTTCGCCATTGTAGTGTTGGGCAGTTGGCTGTGAACAGCGCGTAGCGTTGCACAGTTGGAGGTGAGCCGCCAGCAGTGGTCGATGTGGGGAGAGAAATGGCGGAGTTTTGAAATTTGTAAGACTGGATGTCATGAACTGCTATATATGTGGTGTCAATAACAATTTTATAACATGAAAATACAATTACAAAGATACAGAAAACATCATTAAAACATAATAATAAAGATTACATTTGTAGTAACACAGGCTTTACAAAAGAATAGAAATAAAGATGTACATCAGTGTTACAGGAATTATGACATAAATAAATAAAACAATGAGAATAGTTTTCGAAACATTAATTTCACACATGTGCATTGAAACAGAACAGAATAAATAATGTCTAAACAACTTTACAAAGTAAATAACACATTATTAGAAAAATTCTACAACATAACTCATATCAGCTAAACACATAAAGACAGGAAAAACACAAATATACAAGAGTACACAAACACATAGCAGAATAACACAAGAGGAAAGGGCAGGGTTTGTTTTCAGTGTAACATTTGGTACTGCAGTCCAACCTAAAACTTCATTCCATAGATCTTTCATCTTATTTCAACATTTGTTTCCACCAAAAAAATCCTATCCAAGCATGCTTTCTGTATTTATATGTTCACATATTTCTTACCTCATTATTTATTTTCCATTATCTTACCTCATCATTTATTTCCAAGAAAATCCTACCTAAACCTGTTGTCCCTAAACCCTACTTTTTTGTTCATATCCTCTTTCAAAATCCTTTTTGGCCAAACCATTTTCTTATAGCTTCTCAATGCATTTCTTCCAACTCATCACAACTCGTTCTCTCATATAGCCTACCCCATCTTAAGCTAACTTAAATCTACTGAGCTCAGATGCTAAACTAAGGAACGAGGCAATGCAGCAGCACAAAACAATTAACACAAACAGCAATGATAAAAAATACAAATGGCAAAGCAAGCAGCATAAATTAGCAAAGCAAATGCAATATTACAACTAATATAAGGCAATGCGCAGCAAACAAGAAAAATAAATTCGTAGTAAAAGTGGCTTAACAGAGTAATGTAAAGTGAAATTTAGTAGCACTATGCCTGGCAAACAGCAGCAGCAAATGCAATAACTTATATCTAAACATGACATAGCTCAAGCAGAAAAAATATTACACTAAAAATGGCCATGTCTAATACCTATGTCACATCTTAACACTAGAGTGATGCATCACAAAAACTTACTCTGCAAGAAAGTTACTAAGTCATTAAAAAAATTATTTATGCAATTCCTGTGAAGGGAAATGTCTATTTGTGCTCTCTTTTCTAAGAAAGTATATGAGAAACGTATTCTTTACTTTGTCTGTAGACAGAAAATAGTGATATTAGTACATCTATTAAATTTTATAATAACCAATGCTGCAGTGTAGCTAGAAACTAGATATTAAAGAAAAAGAGCAAATACATACAAATGAAGGTATGAAACATCATTCATTAGCCATATGGCATTTCATAAGGTAGTAAAAAAAATCTCTCAACTAGAAAGACAGTAGTCATAATCAGGTGTATAGACATAAAATACTTCTCGTCATTTCATTAGACATTTCAGTAAATAAAATAAATTTAGAGCTCCACAGTGTTATCATATGTTTTCAAGTTCTAGCATGTCGTATTTGCGATGCTTTCTACAAAGGAATGTCAATAGCGAGGATAATAGCCCCCTTTTTTTTCACCTGTGCCTCTGAAAGGCACACACAAATGGCTTTTTTCCAGGCGATTGTCGCGCAGCTGGGTGCCCACGACGCATTACGTGCAGGTGGTCACTTAACTTTCTTACCGAAATATTTACGACACCAGTTTGCACTACAGTGACAGTCTGATATACAAATAAAATTTCACAAGTCGAGAAACTACAGTAGAAAAGTGCAGAAACAAAATCCTATAAATATAACAGTGTCCAAAAAATTTTCGACAGCATTGTAATACATTCACGCATGTACACACATTTCATAATTCTTAAAGTACGATTCTTGGTTTCCAACATCATTTTTCACATATCAGAGACCCTAACCACTATTCATTACTCCTTACTTTATTACAAATATACATATTCGTCGACACTTCTTCAATATTTCATCATAAGAAATACGTAGCATAATCAAATTCCTCATATATGGTAGCATCATCTTATTGATCATAAACATACCTCAGCAGCATAATACACATCGTCGTCATAATAATAACATCATAACACCTCAGTCAAATCTTGAAAACGTCGTAGCTTTCTGCAATAATTTCAAAACCTAAAGAAAATTCTCTGCTCATTTCATTAGTGTCATCTACCTCAAACGTATTTTAAAAATCATGATCTCATACCAAATACATCATTCAAAGCTCTCATAGTATCACAATGGTTCCGAAAAAATATGAACAGTTCACACAGTACAGACAAAATACAGTTTCATAAGTGTGAAGTTATCCAATTGTGTAATTGTGCAAACATGTGTCACTGATGTAGTAAAAAAAGTTTATCTCTCAGTTAAATGATCAGATAGCTGTGTAATTTATGTGTTAGAGGAATATGGTACCGATGTGTAAAGTTGTATAAGCAAATACCATATTAGCTAGGGCTCCTTGTGCTTGCCAAACACATGGTACACAAAGTAGGTGTGTAACCCCCTGAGGATTCATGTAATTATACCCTCAGGTGTTACAGATTACAGCAATGGATTGAAATGTATCATGGAAAACTTTCTTTGTAATTCAAAAATCTTGAAAAACAAATGGTTTTAGTATAAAATTAATCACTCAAATGCGTGTCCTGTAGCGCTAAATGTGCGTCTTGTTGTAAGATAATCTCTGTGGAAGTGTCGTAGTTATCGTCCTCCGAAAGCTAAGTTCTGCAGAAGTCAATGTACTTACCTCATGATAAACAAAAGTGAAATTTCTTTGCGTATAGATATCTTAGTTATTACGCTTATTGCCGTGATCAAGAAAGTACTGTGCTGTAACGTATTGCTGTGCTACGGAAAAGGCTGTCTCCTTGTAGCTATACCACAAAAGTTACTACTAAAACATGTTTTACTTTCCAGAAGAATTCGGAAAAACTGTGCAGATATAAAACAGATACACCGCAAAAGCAACATTGTATATTATCACTCATTAGTAGCATCGTGATAAAATCGTGTAGCTGTCACATAAACTAACCACTGTGTCATCTGGTATCTCACAGAAAGTACTTTAAATCCAGATGGAATTTTCAAGTAAACCAAAATGTTGCATGAAAATCTCATTAGCAGTACTGGTAAATGTTCTAAGTATGTGAGCCTTATAGTCGTTACGTAATCGTGCAACTAACAACCAAGAATGTACACACAATAACACTGTGTCGTCTGTTCACAATAACAATGCATTCGTAATTTCTGTTTAAATAAGTTCTCTTGGTTCTTGACTGGATATTTAACTTCAAACATTGTTGCATGTTAACAGTTTCTAAGTGTGACAATGCGTACTAGTAGTGTGAAGTGAAATATTTTATGGCAAAGACTAAGTTAAAAAGCAGATAATCTTTCAATAAACGGTTTTACATGTGAAATGTGGTGCAATCTTTTACCCTTTATAGTGCGCAGAGTTTCAACTTCAAAGCAATTATCATGTTGCATACATCGGTAAGGAATGCTAAAAATTTTCTCAAGGTTAGCGTGTATGCTATTTTTCGCTGAGCCAGCCGGCGCAGGTGGCTGCCTGCGGTGCGAGTCATTGTCTGCTATCTCTTTGTTGGCGCGCGTCGTTATTGGGATTAGTAGACCTAACTTCCACAAATTCACGTTGTCGAGAGTGCCCTGCTCTGTTTGAATCTCGCCAGTTGTGATGAAATTCAGGTCTGTCGTTATGATTATATCGTCTGTCGTCATGTCGGTAGTTCCTGTAGTTTCTTTCTTGTTGGTTAAGTGGTGGAGAATTTCTCCCTGAATTATCACTGCACGGTGGACCGTTGCGTCTGAAGTTATTCTGTCTCCCGTGATAATAATAGTTCTGGTTGCCATATTGTCTGTTTCTATGATTGTCTCTGTTATATTCATTACTACGGAAATGCGATCTCTCTCTGTAACCATTACTACTCTGCCAACGGTTGTCATACGGGTGGTGTCTGTTTTGGTCATGATTTGTGTTGTGAGAATAGCCTTGTCGTGTCCAGTTATTATTTCTTTCATTGCGGAATTGCGACGGATGTGACCTGTAATTGTTGTGTTCCTGTTTTCGCGTTCCGCGATTGTCAGTGTCAATTTCTAATTCTTGTAAGAGTCCCTGAAAGGCTTCAATGTCGTCTTTTCAACGTCCTGCCAAAATAATATGTCGTAAATGTTCAGGTAATTTGATTAAGCAAATGCGGATGAGTTCTGAGGGGCTGTGTGGGTTTGACAGGTACTGATTCATGTGCAACATGTCTTCAAAATATTTCACAAGACTGGAAAATTCAAATTGTTCGAAATGTTTCATCATTATGATGCTACGTTTTACTCGGTCTTGTGTAGCTTGAGACCAATATGCTGAGAGGAAGGCATGATAAAATTCTCCTTCACTGTGACAATCGTGAATGACCGATCGCATTCTTACAGCTGGTTCATTCTCTAAGTAGCCACACATAAATTCTAATCTGTGTTCTAACGACCAGTTGGGAGGAAAACAATGAGAGAATTGATGGAGCCATGCTTGTGGATGAATGTCGTTGCCAGAATTCTTAAATGTTTTGAATTTACGTGTAGTAATGAACAGCTTATAGTCAAAATCATCATGTCGGCGAGTCGCATGTCGGTCATTGTTACGTCGTTTCGGCGGTTCCATCTCAAAATTCGGTGTGCCTTGCCAATTTCTTTCATAATTTCCGAAGTGTCCTGTGTTATTATTTTGTGGTTGTTCCATATTTCTAAGTCCCTCTTCCCGTGTTGGAGCGCGAGTGTCCTCTGAAATATCTAATTTTTGTATTACTTTAGCCAACTGATCTTGTACTTCCCGGATTTCTCTTTTGTGTTGCGAATTACTTTGATTCTGATTTTGTTTGAATTTCATAATTTGTTCATACTCTTCTGTGTCAGTGATGGCTACAGGTCTTGTGTCATTCAGATCATCATCTACCTTTGTAGATAAGTTAGTGAACTGATCCAAAAGTTCGGCTACTTTCTCCGATAGTGTACTTATTTCCTCAGTGTGTTTTTCTGCACCAAGTTTCAGAGTATCTACTGTGTCCTTTAAGTTTTCCTGAGTTTTTGCAAGTTGCGTAACCGAATCGGTAGATGCAACTGACTCAATTTTAGCTTGTAAGGTGTCGTGATTTTCATGAACAATGGTTTGCAGTTCTTTTATGGCTGCTTCGTGATTCTGTAATGCATTTTAATGCCGCGAAAAAATAGGTTGAAAATGCTCACAAATTTGTGTTTTTACTTCATTACAGACTTTTTGACATTTCGATTCAATGTTATGTAACTCAGTAGTTAAATCTTCACATGTTTGTTCAGGTGTGGTGTCTAACTTTTGAAGCTTTTGCTTTGTTTGTCTCTGATTTTGTTCCATTGTGTCTAACTATTGCTGTGTTTGTCTCTGGTGTTGTTCCATTGTGTCTAACTTTTGAAGATTTTGTTCCATTGTGTCTAACTTTTGAAGCTTTTGCTGTGTTTGTCTCTGATTTTGTTCCATTTGTTGCATTAACTGTAATGACAGTGCATTAGTGTCGGGAATCTGTTCCTGTACGCTTTGTGGTTAGCGCACTGGACTCGCATTCGGGAGGACGACGGTTCAATCCCGTCTCCAGTCATCCTGATTTAGGTTTTCCGTGATTTCCCTAAATCGTTTCAGGCAAATGCCGGGATGGTTCCTTTGAAAGGGCACGGCCGATTTCTTTCCCAGTCCTTCCCTAACCCGAGCTTGCGCTCCGTCTCTAATGACCTCGTTGTCGACGGGACGTTAAACACTAAACACCACCACCACCAACCTCTACGCTTTTCGGCATTGCATTTGCACCGGCAACATTCACATTTTGACAAGCAGAAAATGTGTCTTGACTTATTTGAGAAAACGGAGAGGACGCAAAACCTGAATCTACAGTATTTGCAAAATTGTGTCCTGTCATTTCGGATTCCTGAGGCGAGCTGTTGCCGAGCGATCGATCGATAATACTTCCCTGTTCACTAATTGTTTCACTGCCTACGCCATTGTTTGCCGCCCACTCCATTTCCCTATGCACAATTACCAAATTACGAGTACTATGTTGAACATTAGTTAATTCATTACACGGTGGCGCTAACACACTGCTTTCGTCTTCACTGTCATTTCTCAGTTTACTTTGGAGCCTAGTATTACGTTTTTCACGCACCATAATTGTCACAATATTTCACACGATAACACAGAAAAGCACAATTTGAAGAGCAAAATAAGATAACACATTAACATAGCAATGGAAATAATGTCTACTTAATTGCAAGCGCAGCTGCGAAATACTTGGTGCAAATCTACATGCATGTCACAACTGTTTTACTGTACAACAATGAAAAACTACAATTACAAAGGAAATTCTCTCTATGATTACGCGCTAGCAATAAACAAAGGCTACACTAATTACACAAACTACAAGAAAAAAATCAGAAGATTTCAGTGAGGTATCCTCGGCTAAGGGTCGACATATGAAACGTCCCCTTTGAACAGTTGTACATGACTGTGCTTAAACTGACACACAATATTTTTTGTAGCGCAACGCAATCTGACTTTCAGAAATCCCTACAAAAGAATGGCCCTGACTAACATTAACCTACACCTTTCACAAATCACTTACCTCACAAAAATCTTCGTTACTCAAGCTACTGCAATGCAGCGAGCGCCACTACTGCCAGCTAAATAAAAGATTCAAACTACTGAAGGCACTAACTACTGACAGGCATAGTTAGCAAATGAAAGATTTTGATAGAGAGGAAACAATGTATTTACCTTAATAGTGTTCAAATGTCATAATATATATAACAGTTCATGACATCCAGTCTTACAAATTTCAAAACTCCGCCATTTCTCTCCCCACACCCACCACTGCTGGCGGCTCACCTCCAACTGCGCAACGCTACGCGCTGTTCACAGCCAACTGCCCAACACTACAATGGCGAATATTACAACAATGCAAACCAGCCACAGACTGCACACAGCACAGCCAGTGATTTTCATAAAGAGCGCTACGTGGCATTACCAATAAAAAAACTAAACAGTGTACTTACAAGCTAATGTTCACAGGAAATGAATCGTAAATGACAAAAACAGACGACAGTATTTCAGATTAATAAGCTTTAATTTTTCTGAGGACAGCATAAGTTTCCCATTAGGCACAGACACTGAAAGGAATGTGAGCCCTATTTTGCAATATCTCGAGAATGCTCACCTACAACAGTTCCAAACATGCAGCACCATGAATCTAGTTTGGGGTGATAAATCGGAACATTGTCACATATACGGCTTCCTGATGGTGAGGTATACGCCTGGCAGTATCCTGCAAAGATATAGCATGTCGATCCGTTGATGATTTATTTGTTTCCACTATGCTTAGATAAAATAAATTTTGTAAATTCTGCGATAATTAAAACGACCACTTCTACTGAGTGATACGTGATTTCGTTGTAGACATGAAGCTATGACTGGTGGTTTTTTCGCTCTTTTCGATTTTTATGTAGATTTCCGTTGTACATTACCTTTAAACTTTATTTGATATACTGAAGCTAACGTACGTTTCACTCTTTTCTGCGTTTTGTGTCTAACTAAAAGTTTTGAAATGAATAATATACATTTAGTTTGATGTTAACGACTCCATATATGTGGAGAAATGATCGTTGTAATAAAATAAGGGTAATCAGAGCTCGGATTTAAGTGTTCGTTTTTCCGGGGCGATGCTCAAGAATGAAGCAGTAGAGAAAGAGCCAGAAGGTGGTGCGATGAACTCTCCCCCACGTAAGTAAGTGTGAATTGAGTAATGGTCATGTAGACGTAGATGTAGTTCTCAGATCTTCTTCTGACTGGTTTGATGCGGCCCGCCACGAATTCCTCTCTTGTGCTAATCTCTTCATCTGAGAGTAGCACTTGCAACCTACATCCTCAATTATTTGCTGGATGTATTCCAGTCTCTGTCTTCCTCTACAATTTTTGCCCACTACATCTCCTTCTAGTACCATAGAAGTCATTCCCTCATGTCTTAACAGATGTCCTATCATCCTGTCCCTTCTTTTTATCAGTGTTTTCCACAAATTCCGTTCCTCTCAGATTCTGCGCAGAACCTCGTCATTCCTTACCTACTATTTTATGCCAGCTTAATCCGGAGGAATTGCATCTGAAAGCTTTCCGCACGTCTGAGAACGGTACACTGTCCATTCATATTAATGCAACCACCTGTCAAAAGCCTGAAAAACCACCTTTTGCAGCGTAAAATCAACAGTGAACTTGTGGAAGTTATCGCCGTGGATTTTGTAGAGGACGAGGGGTTATTTAATGGTGCGAAATTGTGATTTAGTGTGTTTCAGTGCGTGTTGCGCCAGCCTCACAGCAGACGGCGGACGAAGGCTGGCCGGCGCGTATTGCAAGTGACACAGTTTTGCAACGAGCGTCAGTATGTGTGTACGTGCGCGGCAGCCATCAGAATGCAGCATTAGCAGAATTATGCAGGCGTGGTCCGCGTGTGGCGCGGTCGCATTAGCCAACTCCTCGAGAACATTTGCGTAACCGGCGGATTCAGCAGCAGTCTGCACTATTTAAGGGCATCAGAGTGGGCGTCAGCATTCGGTTCGACCGATTGGGCGTTCGATCGCTGTTACATCGTCGTCATCAGTGACGCTGTCCCCGAGGACCGGCCAGCGGAGGGTGTTGCCCGCTGCTGCACCGGTGACTCCCGGCGTCGTCACGAGCCGCCGCACCTGCAGGAGGTGCGCTGGGCTGGGCCTTGTGCAGCTAACCTCTACCACCTGTGCAGCCACTGATCGAGCATGGCGACGCTGTCCCCAGACTGCGTGCATCAGCACGTCTCCACCACAACACGTGCGGTGGGGCTGAGCTACCAGAAAATGTATTGGAAGAACCAAATATGAAGAGGAAGATTGCTAAAAACAGCCACCTTCTTCTACCCAGGCACGCCCTACAACCTCGACCACATCACCCAATCTGGTCATCCTATTACAATTCATGTTATAAACAGAACAATCGACGTGGCACCACATATTCTCGATTGGGATTAAATTTGGAGAGTTTGGTGGCTGGGGTGGTACGGTAAGCTCATCCCGGTACTGTTCGAACCACACAAGTACATTATGAGCTGTGTTACACATTACATTGACTTGCTACTAGATGCCACAGTGCCGAAGAAAGAAAAAACTGCATTTAGGGATGAACATGGTCCCCAGGGGTGAATGCGTATTGTGTTGATCCATTACGCTTTCCAGAATGGCTAGATCACTCAAGGGATGGTACGAAAACATTCCCCAGATCATAAAGGTCCCTCCTCAGGCCTGGACCCTTCTGAAGATTTTGCAGGGCCTTACACGCCAACGGCAGTTTGTTCAGTGGAGCATAAAACGTGATTCATCCGGAAATGCCATCTGTCGACACTCAGTGGATGTCCAGTTGCGGTATTGGCGTGCAAATGAACAGCAGTCAGCATGGGTACATGAACTAGGCACCTGCTGCGGAGGCCCTTTCGCAGCAGTATTAGCTGACGGTCGTTGTGAAGACACTGTTGATAACCCTGTGTTTCATCTGGGCGGCCAGCTATTCAACAATTGCATGTCTCCAGAATGAGATTTTCACTCTGCAGCGGAGTGTGCGCTGATATGAAACTTCCTGGCAGATTAAAACTGTGTGCCCGACCGAGACTCGAACTCGGGACCTTTGCCTTTCGCTGGCAAGTGCTCTACCATCTGAGCTACCGAAGCACGACTCACGCCCGGTCCTCACAGCTTTACTTCTGCCAGTATCTCGTCTCCTACCTTCCAAGATTGGAAGGTAGGAGACGAGATACAGGCAGAAGTAAAGCTGTGAGGACCGGGCGTGAGTCGTGCTTCGGTAGCTCAGATGGTAGAGCACTTGCCCGCGAAAGGCAAAGGTCCCGAGTTCGAGTCTCGGTCGGGCACACAGTTTTAATCTGCCAGAAAGTTTTAATTGCATGTCTATTCGTCGTATTCAGCTGCACAGCCGTCGTTCAGCCCTGTCATCTGTAGCCCGTGGTCCACGCCAGTTGCCTTTGCGCCGGTTCTGGGGAGCACCATTTTGCCATCTACATCTACATCTACCTGATTACTCTGCAATTCATACTTAAGTGTCTGGCAGAAGGTTCATCGAACCAGTTTCATACTACTTCTCTATCATTCCACTCTCGAATGGCGCGTGGGAAAAGGAACACCTAAATCTTTCCATTCGATCTCTGATTTCTCTTATTTTATTATGATGATCGTTTCTCCCTACGAAGGTGTGTGTCAACAAAATATTTTCGCATTCGGAAGTGAACGTTGGTGATTGAAATTTCGTAAATAGATCTCGCCGCAAAGAAAACCGCCTTTGTTTCAATGACTGCCACCGCAACTGGCGTATCATATCAGTGATACTCTCATCCATATTGCGCGATAACACGAGACGAGCTACCCTTCTTTGCACTTTTTCGATGTCCTCCGACAATCCTACCTGGTAAGGATCCCACACCGCGCAGCACTATTCCAGCAGAGAACAGACAAGTGTAATGCAGGCTGTCTCTTTAGTGGGTTTGTTGCATCTTCTAAGTGTTCTGCCAAGTAAGCGCAGTGTTTGTTTCGTCTTTCCCACAATACTATCTATGTGGTCTTTCCAGTTTTGCTCGTAATTGTAATTCCTAGGTATTTAGTCGAATTGACAGCCCTTAGATTTGTGCGATTTATCGTATACCCAAAATGTATCGGATTTCTTTTAGTACTTTTCTTCGTTTAGAGCCAATTCGCACTTTTCGCACCATACAGAAATACTCTCTAGATCATTTTGTAATTGGAATCGATCGTCTGATGATTTTACTAGACGGTAAATTACAGCGTCATCAGCAAACAATCTAAGGGGGTTGCTCAGATTATCACCTAGATCATGTGAGATATACTTTAAGCAAAGTGGCACGCGAACTGTTTACAAACTTAGACGTTTCGGAAATGCTTCCACCTTAGGCAATCATACCGTTTTGGAAGTCAGATAAATCGTTCCGTTTGAGCGTTACGACGACGACTGCACTATCTTCCCTATCCCCGACACGATTTATATCCCCTCCACCGCTAGTGCTGCCACCTGCTGTCTGTGGGTGGTTACTGCAATTTGACGTCGAACATAGGTGATGGTGACATTAATGAGACTCGACCGTGTATAACTGTAATGTCTGAGAGATGTGTACCTTTCCCGGCTAGCCACTACTCACCTCAAAATCAGAATGTTCAAATGTGTGTGAAATATTACGGGACTTAACTGCTAAGGTCATCAGTCCCTAAGCTTACACACTATTTAACCTAAATTATCCTAAGGACAAACACACACACCCATGCCCCAGGGAGGACTCGGACCTTCACCGGAACCAGCTGCACAGTCCATGACTGCAGGGCTCAGACCGCTCGGCTAATCCCGCGCGGCCACTACTCACCCTTGAGCAGAAATAGAAAGGAGTAGTACGCTAATGACAGGATGTGACAAAGGCACTTAGAATCAGAAATTCGGACATGGTAATGATTTCAGAGGCAGTACTATCTATATTTGCTTGCTTTACCTTTATTGGGATTCTTTATCTGAATGTGCAAAAGGCAGACGAGAATGAAACAGCGAGGAAGCGCTGCTGGGGTCGCTTCCTTGGGACACAAGAAGCGATATCTTTTTATTGCTGGATTGTGCACTCAGAACAGAAGAAAGCAGCAGAATGGGCTTTTCGCGGGCAGATGCCCACGAACCTTAGCTCGGTCCCTCTTGGCCTAGGACATAATGGTAAAAATGTGAATCTCCCACTGTTTCCACCAGCTCAGTCTGCAAGCGACTGAAGGAATTCAGCAAAATGCTATTCTAGACGTGAAAGAGTACAGGATAAAAAAAAGGCAATAATCGGTGCTGTTATCACGGAATGTGTAACTGTTGGCAAGATCTCGTTGGCGTAAAGAACAGTCCTTGCCACTGGTGGGCAGGTTGCTATGTCCGTCCTGAGTTTTACTTTTTCAGAGAGACGGGCGCTACAGATGTCGATTGGGCAAGGAGTTTCACGGAACCGACTGAGGGAGCAGGAAGGACTTCATAAAATTACATTATTGGTAAATCTTGACGGCAAGGCAGGAGATTGGCTAGAAAATTTTATGTGCGTAAAAAGCCTGTAGGCCAGCACTGAGGAGTGCAGTTTATAGAGACAGTTTTTGAATTCGGAACCGACTGCGTGAATAATTACGGAGTACATAGATGTGGGATCAGACGATCGAGTAAGCAACATTTGGTGTCGGACGTCAGTGGAGCGCACGCACGACCAGCCTTGACGGAGAACCACCTCGACTTACTATGGCTCGTCGCCAGACACCATAGCTCACGGTAACATGAAATTGCTGCAGCAACATGGCAGAGCCTGATAGGCACATTATTTTGTCAGTCTGGATAGAAGCAGTGGACTCCGGAACGGTCACTCTGCCCCACTAAGACAGTAATCATTCATTGTCAATTCCTTGCCAGAGTATGACTTCGCGCTCCTTTAATATGATCTCACCATAACCTGAGTGACATCCTAATTCGTCTCTGGACCTTGCCAACCAACAGTCACGACTGTTAATGTATACTGCCATATGTATTATTTGAGATGAGATCATGAAAATAAATGTCAAGTCGTTACAAACTTCAGTGTGGTTTATGAAAGAAATTCTGCATATTGTTATCCATCATTGCTTTCATAGCTCATAAAACATATCCCGTAATAAAGAGTTGTAGAAGATGCAAAGAGACCACATCCCGGATACAGTGATTACGGCTCTTACACCAGAACGTTCTATCCATAATCCGTTGCGTCACATCAATAATTAGCACTGGACCCTGAGGCTAGGTCTGTTATTCGAAGTGCACTGGTCAGACTGGGTAGGAAAAGCACAACAGAAGGGGGAGATAGTGAAGGCGGAGAGACTGAACCTCGCAACAGCGGAACCGATGGCAGTGACATCTCATTTAATATAATCCATTTTGCGTGTGACATGTATCTAGCGGCATTGTGCTCTGCCTATATTGACCATAAACGGAGCAGAACCTAGATTTCTCAAAATAACCTCTTCTCTCTTAACCCCGTAATTCTAAGCACAATAATGGAGTGTTTTAGTCATCACAAAATTACTAAAATCACCAATGGCGAAAAAGGAGCAAACATTGACACAGGCCAATATATAACCCGAATGAAACTGATCTAAAGCTCCAGACGTTTTGCAAGTGAATGTCAGTAAACTCTCACTTTGATAGTAGTGAAATCCAACCAGTAACAGGCCAACTAATTCGACAAAAATGAAGCACAAAACTGGGATCAGCTGAAACAGAAATTAATCACAACTGCCTAAAAGGCGTAAAAAAACACGCTTGGTGGAATGAAAATTGTAGGCGAGCAGTAGATTTCCGACACAAGGCATTAAAAACATGGAATAGTAACAAATCAGAAAATGCACGTGACATATTTCTGGCAACTAGAAAAGAAGCTTCAAATTTGTGTGTGTGTGTGAAATCTTATGGGACCTAAATTATCCTAAGGACAAACAGACACACCCATGTCCGAGGGAGGACTCGAATCCCCGCCGGGCCCAGCCACACAGTCCATGACTGCAGCGCCCTAGACCGCTTCGCTAATCCCGCATGGCGAAACTTCAAAATAGGACCAACATAAAGGCATTATGAGAACATTCAGCGGTTCGAAACTGAAAAATACATACAAAAAACGAAAAAGCAAACATCAGGACTTATTAAAAAACATTTAAAGCGAAGTGTGATGGGTACCATCCCAAAATCTCTGCACGTAACACTCAAGGAAATTGTAGAGAATTTTGCAAATATTTCAAGAAACTTCTAAATAGCTATGAGCCCTCAGAAAGATTTCCACCATAAATTCCCCTAAAAATTTATCCAGATACAAAAATGACATAATGAAGAGGAAATAGGCTCACAAAGTAAAAGGCTAAAAATAACAAAGCATCTGGTTGAGACGGAATTATTCCAGAGTTCTTAAAATCGTCTGGCCAAATAATCTTTAATAAAATAAACAATGATCATGCAAAACATTTGCCGAACTGAGAAAATTCTTGATGACTGAAAAATGTACTGATACACCCACAGAGACGAGAGACAGAAATTATATTAACTGCTCCCTGTAAAACTGTATCCTTATTTCTTCGAATGAGCAAGAAAACGAATACAAATTTGGCGAGTAACAAGCACTTTCAGAACAAATAGGTCTTGCCCAGAACAAATTTTAGTTAAAAAAAACTCTCAGGAATAAAAAAAACTATTACAAAATAATACCTCCTCACATTTTAAAGTTTATGACTTGGCCGTTGTCCTTCCATAAGCTGAAAGAACAAGATAAAGATCTCATTAGTCGAAACTAACTAATACAAAATCTGCAGTAGTAGTAGGGCAAAGAGAGAGCTAGCACAATTTGTTAGAACAGGTTACCTACATCAGGGACTGGTATACACTCACGGCAAACCTATTGTTTTCCTTAGATTGATAGGTACTTAACCTACTGTTCTCCTTTGATTGATAGGTACTTAACCTATTTCTCTCCTTAGATTGACAGGTCCATAACATATTGTTCCACTAAAAGGATCCTTCCTTATGATCGACAGGTCCTTAACCTATTGTTCCGCTACCTCCACCCACTCCCCTCTCCCAGGAAACATCCAACCCATCCACCTCCCCCTCACTGCTACAGGTAGTAAACTTTTGATATTAATTTGATTAAGTAATTAAATTGACCAATTAATTAATCACTCCCCCTCTGCTAAACCCACACCCGTCCCACCCTCCCACCTGGAAAATGGTGAGAAATGGCCTCTGCCTGTTCTGGGCTGCTGGAGAGAGCCTACAGACCTGCAGACTACTCGTAAATCACCGAAATAATGCAGTACACATGTGAGGTGCGGGGGCTAGCAGTGTATTTAACACTAAATTCTTCTAGAATATTCATATGGAAATGATGCTCTAAGCCCCCCCCCCCCTTTCTAACTCCGACTTTTGCTGTTGCACATGGATTAAGAAGAAACGTGAACTGACTGTAATTGACCCTGCAAGTGGAGTAGCAAAGAGTTTGGCACCTGCAATAATTTAATTTGATAAAGGAAAGTTCCATTAACATAGTGAGAAATAAAAGGGTTGCTTTACCGATCAACAGAATGAAAGTTCTGTCCAAAATAACAATTTGATTTATTATGACTAAACTCAAAATAATAAACAAAACACATGAAACACTTACAATACGTCAAATTGGATACTCAGATAAATGCTGTGAAGGTGAAGTTGTCCATATACTAGCTTGTGACGTTTATGACCAAGTGGTATGTGGAGCCAATTCCTTGCAACTCAAATCTTAAGAGAAACACCCAGCCAACCCACCATTAATTGCTGCTACAGTAGTGAGAACTCAGGCAATGAAAATCCAAGACAGAACCACATAAGAAAAGATGGGAACAGGCGCGCTCTGCTGAGCTCTGATTATCACTGAGCAAATTCTCTAATCTGCCGGTGCAGAGGACATATGTTACCAAGCTGTCTTCTTAACTGCAAGGACATGATCTGGCATACCAGAAGCGATGGCTGGTTACTTCGACATCCCGTCATGGTGATGAAAATGTTGCGAGTATAGCCCAAAACATATTATCCTGCTCTGGTTGTTCCAGACGAAAGACATCTTATCAATACAAATGCGCCTCTGAGGGAGACGAAGAAGGTTCGCCTCACAATCACTGACGGTACAGTGATTGATTTTAACAACTGAAGTCACACAGTAACTCCGATACAGTCAACTTTAGCCAACACTGCTCAAGATGGACAACATAGGCCGTTTATACGCAGAACGCTCAATTTCCAACTGTAATCGGAAAGTTACATATAAGTCGAAACTTCTGCAACTTCGTCATACAGATACAATTAAATGAAAGTATGTTAGACAGCAAACGGAAGGCAGGCTGTCCAGAGCAGCGAGAGCTCAGTCTTGTAACCTACCCCGACTGAAAGGCGAGAGCAGACCCTCTCAAGGGCACCCGTACAAACCGAACACAGAACATTCCCGCCCCCACGACAGTGGCCATGGTTAAACATTCCAATCAGCAACTCGAAAATCAGCAACTCTATTGCCGAAGCACTACCATTCCACCAATGGAGATTTTTGGCGCCAGTTTCTGCACCGATTTTGCTATGTCACGGAGCTATGCCCTGAGCAAGCCAATCACAGTTACGATTTTGCAGAAAGCGCGGGAATTTGCCCGCCAAGACTGCCTGGGAACACAAGTCATTCCCACGCCTCGCTGGTAGCCCGCCAGAAAGTGTTTTCAGTAAGTTTCTGGGAAGTAACGGAATCTCTAGCCCAGCCACCCCCTCTGGCCCCTCTGGGCGTGTCACTCCCGCTCTTATGACAATGTCGGTGTCTGGAAAACATCCATTTGACTCCCTCACATCCGTCGGTTTAACCCTTTCAAGCTCAGCAGAACTCGCCTGTCACCGGACCACTGGGGTTGCGAGAGACGGTGCGTGGGAAGTCTGTGTGTGAAGGGATAGCAAATTTTCACCGCATGCAATTAGAGAGGAAAATCGAATTACTCAGAGTAAGATAGAAATATGAGAGGGGGCTCATGCCACCTCTCACACTAATGTACAGAGTCGCAAACTTATCGTAAATTGTCAAAATAATGTATGTAAAAGGCTCTGCAAACACACTTTCTAATTGTCAACTGTCGAAATCATGCATTGCACAGCCTGCACACCTGTTCACAAAATAATGCAACAGACATGAAAACAGCTCAGTCTGTCAAAAGATAATGCATGAGTAACGATATGCAAAAACGCTGACAATGCTTCAACAGCCGATTCATTCCAAAAACACTCATTGCATGAAAAATAAAAACGGTTTTGAACTATCATCAACCACAATGTATCAACAAACTGAACCGACCCCCTACAGAACTCTAGGGCGCAGACGCCAGGCGGAGTGCTGACACTGGTCCCTTACCTGAGACACCTCTGAGATGCACATGTGTCTTTATCATTGCTGGTGTGATACCTCTGTACCTGTAGAAACTGACATCATAGGTCACACTACAGAAATCTTTTCCAATGCTTCCCAGAATACCACAGGGTGCACTGTACCTATCAATCCTGACAGGATATGTGAGCAGTGTCCAGCTGACCGTTCATTTTCCTGCACAGTGTGGCTGACACATCACCACGAAATGTTAGCGTAGCATCTCATCATTGCAGGCACATCTAAAAGGTTCTCAGTGTTGTACTGACTTTACATGGATACGCAAATAAGAGCCAAGTCGACCTCAGGGAAATTATAAAGTGACGCAGAAATAGTTAATGGTCGCTTTTGTAGGAGCTTATTTGATAGTTCAGCTTTTCCTCATGGAAATTCTTGTCCTATCATAAGCTACTTACGAAAATAGCACAGAATAACACCGATTGCATTGCTCCTGATGGTCTTGACAAGGTATCCCAACCATCACGTATTACCCTCCCTGGAAATTGTTAAGTTCTGCTTTCAACAAATATCTCTGAAACACAAACGTTCTCAACACTATGTAGAGGTTCCTATGCCCCAGCACAAAGGAGGTCTTGTGAATGAATGGAGCATTCTGATTGGCTCTTACTGAATTTACCTGCCAAATTACTGATGCTGCTGGTGTGGAAGCAATGTCTGCCATTTTTTTTCTGCAGATGAGACTTTGTCTCGCGGTTCTAGGCGCGCAGTCCGGAACCGTGCGACCGCTACGGTCGCAGGTTCGAATCCTGCCTCGGGCATGGATGTGTGTGATGTCCTTAGGTTAGTTAGGATTAAGTAGTTCTAAGTTCTAGGGGACTTATGACCACAGAAGTTGAGTCCCATAGTGCTCAGAGCCATTTGAACCATTTTTAGCCAGATGAGACTTTCAGCGACAATGCTATGCTGTACAGTCGCCATATTGCACTGACAGTGAAATCCTGCAAACGAGATCTGCAGATCATCAAATACAGTCCACATATGCACCATGCCGCTGTGCAGCTACCACGGAGGAAGCTACCGCCATAAATTCGGCCCACGACCTCAGCTGCGGAAGAGTGTGTCCACCAGAGAAAGGCCTGCCAGCCGGGGACGACTCCTCATCCCAGGAGAACGCTATCACATCCCAAGAGAACGCTATCAATACTCCCAGTGTAAACACTGGTCATACTGAATCTTTTCAAATTTCTGCAGCATATACATGTAGCACACGAGGTACTGAAGGAGACGTAATGCAAACTGGGCATTAGTTCACTTTTCACCTGTCCAGGGGAGACGCGAGCCATATCATCATACGCCAGAAGCTTTCTCGGACTCTCTGAACTGGTGTACAAACGATGGGCAAGACCATGCTCAGAACAATGGCGTCCGCTGACATGCTGTTTCCGTCCCCAACCTTCCTGCCTTCTGTTGTGCTTTCTATGACCATCTATGCACACACCACAATCGATGTTCTCACAACCAAATAAAGATGGGAAATGTGCAGAAGCAGTCACCCAGACAATTTACATTGGAGGGAATAATAGACCAGCGTAAACAAATGTCCATATTGAATCTTCTCAAATTTCCATGCAGTCACGAGAGCTGTCCAAAACATACGAAGCACTAGTTCACTATTCGGGCGTCTTGAGGATGACACGGTTAAGTCAACTACATTCCTACATCCCAGCAGGACTCGCCATTCGGACAGCTCCTGTCGTTAGAACACACAGCGCCAGTGGCCTGTGGTAGGAATGACTCACATTTCCCACTAACAGCAGGAGCTGTCCGAATGGAGAGGCCTGCTGGGATGCAGGAATGTAGTTGACTTAACCATGTCATCCTCTAGACAATCGAATAGCTAACCAATACTTCGTATGGTTTGGACAGCTTTCATGATCGCATGGAAAATTGAAACGATTCAATATCGACTTTTGTTTTCGCTGGGCCATTATTCTGTTCTATGTAAATTCTCTGGTTGACTGGTTCTGCACATTTCCCGTCTCTATTCGGTTGAGAGAACATCAATTGTTGTGTGCGAATCTAGCAGCTGAAAGAAAGTTGGAAGACACGTTTGCTGGTTGTCTAGACATGAGATACACCTTAGTTGACTTCGTAATTTATAAGGATGTTCAGGATCTGTTATATCACCGACATCGGTATTCACTATTGGAAATATCAGTTTCCTCTATTTTTTTCGAGGTCTTTGCAGACGCGATCAGTTTGTAGTTACTCAGTGGTTTACAGCATGCTCCACCTCACTAAAGTTTTGGGTTTCTAGAGAAATAATTTCCAGTCCATATCCCAGAATTATGTTGCACTAGCGATCTGTAGCATACTGCTATAAGCTTGATATCGAGAAGTATCGCGAAAATGGTACGATATTCTGGCAAGCCATGTGAAATTAGATACATTCTAGTAATTCCAGATTCTGGAGATTGAAGTAGAAAACAAGCACGCAAGGAAACAGGTCGGGGCCAGAAACAGTGATGCCTTTGTGCCGAGGGGAACCAACCCAGCCTTTGTACATCAGTCTTCACAGTATATGTACGAGTGTCCGGTGATCACTGCTGTGTGTCCTGAGGGATGTATATATTCAGCACATTGATAGCCATAAGATGAATGAAATTTTTTTATGTGAAAATTATGTTTGCTGTAGATACTGCGATTTGTTACAGAACCACAGTTGTAAAGGGGAGGTATATCCAGTACATTGCTCTGTGTCAGACTGTGGCAGCAATCATTTAATTGTAGTTACCCTGATAAATATGTGTCCGGTTCCGAATATTCTTGTGAGTCTGGAGATGGCCGTAGGAAGCACAGCAGCAAGCAGACAGGTCGGGGCTGGAATCGGCATCTCAGCGGACACCTTTGTTCAGAGCTGGGGCTTGCCCATCCTTTTTACACTGGTTCAGAGAGTCTGAGAAAGATGCTGATTTGGCTCGCACCTCTCCCGGGCAGGTGAAAAGTGAACTGATACCCAGTTTGCATTTAGTCTCTTCGCTCCTGCGTGTGTCCTTTGTATACTCTGCGAAAATTCAATAGAACGAGTATTGATAGATTTCTCTCGGGATGTGGGGTCATGCATGGCTGGCTGATCTCTCTCTCTAGTTGACAGACACCCTCTTCCACGGCTGCAGTCATAGGCCGTGTTTACAGTGGTAGCTTCCTTCATCAGTGCTGCACAGTGGCAGGGTGCATATGTGGGATGTATCTGACGATCTGTAGATCACTTTTGTAGGTTTCAAATGTCAGTGGAATATGGCGATCTGTACAAATTAGTTTTGTCACCAGAAGTCTCGCCTGCAGAAAAATAGGTCGACAGTGCTTCCACACCAAAAGTATCAGTAAAGTAGATGGTACATTCTTTAAGAGCTTATCAGTATGCTCCATCCATTCAGAAGACATCATTTGTGCTGGGGCACAGGAGTCACTACAAAGCGGTGAGAACATTTGTGTTTGAGAGATATTTGTTGAAAGCAGGACTTCACGATTTCCAGTAAGGGTAACATGTGATGGATGGGGTGCCACGCTAGGACCATCAGGAGGAATGTAGTCAGTTCTGGTCTATTTCGTAAATAGGTTCTGTTAGGACAAGAATTTCCATGTGCACAAGATGAGACATCATAAAAGCTCCTACAAAAGTGACTGTTAACTACTTCTGCAACATTTTACAATTTCCAAGTGGTTGTCTTGGCTCTTATTTGCATAGCCATGTGAATTCAGTATAACAATGAGAACCTTGTAGATGCGCCTGTGATGATGAGTTGCTTTCCTAACATTTTGCGGTGCTGCGTCAGCCATGCTGGGCAGGAAAATGCATGCATGACTAGATGCAGTTCGCATGTCTTGTTAGGATCTCTAAGAACAATGCACCCTGTAGTATTCTGGGAAGCATTGGAACAGATTTCTATAGCGTGACCTGTGACATCAGTATCCACAGGTAGAGAGGTACCATGCCAGCAATCAGTAAACACACAACCTTTGCCCAGAGGTGTCTCGCATATGGGACTGGTATGAGCACACCGCCCAGTGTGCACAGCTTAGAGTTCTGCACGGGGGGAGAGGGGGGGGGGGCAGGTCACTGATACATCATGGTTGACGATAGTTGAGAATCGTTTTTTTATGTGTAATGAGTGTTTGTGCAATGCATTGGCTGTTTAAGCATTGTGAGTGTTTTTGCGTATCGTTACTCATGTATTATCTTTTGACAGTTTAAGAGTTGTTTTCATGTCTGCTGCATTATTTTGTGAACAGGTGTGCAGGCTGTGCAATGATGATTTCGACAGTTGATGATTAGCAAGTGTGTCTGAAGAGCCTTTTACATGCATTACTTTGACAATTTACAGTTGTTTGCGACTCTGCACATCAGTGTACTGCATTATTTCGGTGAGTTACGAGTAGTTTGCAGGTCTGTAGACAATTATGTGCGACCTCAAGCACGCCATAGTGAGTGTTTTGTATCAATGTAATAAATAAACTACATGAAATCCGTCCCTAAATAAATTGTATGCATTATTTCGACAATTTATAACTAGTGAGCGTGTCTGCACATCAGTGAACTGCATTATTTCAGTGATTTACGAGTAGTTTGCAGTTTTGTAGGCTCTCTTCAGCAGCCCAAAACAGGCAGAGTCGTTTTCCCGCCAATTTCCAGGAGGGAGGGTGGAAGGGGAGGGGGTTTACCAGAGGGGGAGTGGTTAATTAATTGGTCAGTTTAATTACCTACTTAATCAAACTGATATCAAAAGAGCACCTGTAGCAGCGAGGGGGAGGGGGGTGGGTTGAAGGTTTCCCGGGGGAGGGGAGTGGGAGCAGGTGGGGGAACAATAGGTTAAGGACCTGTCAATCAATAGGAAGGATCCTTTTAGCAGAACAATATGTTAAGGACCTGTCAATCAAAGGAGAGCAATAGGTTAAGTGTCTGTCAATCAAAGGAGAACAACAGGTTAAGTACCTGTCAATGAAAGGAGAAAAATAGGTTTGCCCCAGAGTGCATACCTGCCCCTGATGTAGGCAACCCAGATTTATAAATTGCGCTAGCTCTCTCTTTGCCCTACTACTTACAGTAAAATGCAGGGGAGACGTTACGGAAAACTTTGAAATTAAAACAGGAATGAGATAAGGCGAAGGATTCTCTACATTATTTTTCATCTACATATTACAAAAAGTAACACAGAATGCTGAACATTCAAATTGGAGCTTGTCAATGTTTGGTATCGTTCAGATTAGGAAGAACCCAGATATTCACGCCACAACCAGAAGTCACATGAATTTAAGCTGGGGAATCAGGAAGGCAATACACTTTGATTCTTGAGGATATTTTTGTTTTGTCGTTGCAACAACAAAAATGCATTGTTTTTGTTTTCTCACATCTTGAAATTACCTAGAGATGATGCTGGTATTACCAAAAGTTTCTCATAGCAAATTTTTCACTGAGTAAGGAACATGTGGTATCGCTATATTTTCCATGAAAATAGTGGTGCGTACACACTTGCATTCACCAAGTGAGTTGGCAAAGTGGTTAGCACAGTGGCCTCGCATTTGGGAGGATGACAGTTCAAACCCCCGCCCGGCCATCGAGGTTTATGTTTCCGGTGATTTCCCTAAATCGCTCCAGGCAAAGTCAGGTTGATTCCTTTGAAGTGGCACGGCCTTTTTCCCTCCTCATCCTTGGCACAATCTGGGGTTGTTCTCCACGTGTAATGACCTAGATGTCGATGGGACGTTAAACCCAATCTTTCTTTCTTCATTCCACAGTTGCTTTCTTGCACAGCTGTATCACGTGTTGCACAAGAAGGTTCATATAATCTGCAGATACCTCTGCTTACCTAACCGGCTCGTGAGGTGCCCGTATACTCTCAGAAAATGGACTGATAATGTGCTAGTGGAACGACAATAACAGTTAAGCTGAGAGCAATGGATGCGTCCTACAGGACATGTGCGCGAGTAGATCCCCGTTTGCAACAGTTCTGTGCATCCACAGCACCGTGCAGGGTAAAATGTTCGTAGTCCATCCAAAGATTATTCCCCGGCCTCATGTTATGCACTCTCACGCATTCCAAGACACGAAAGGCCAACTCAATGAGGTGTAGCAGCATCTCCTGGTGCTTCATTTGGAGCACATTCTGAATCTTGTAAAGATACCAGCGTAAAATACTCCGCAAAATCTCTTGAAATGTTAACCAGGGGAGAGACAATTCACATGACACAGCTCGAGCACTGACTGCAGAGTTTGAGGCCTGTATCGTTTGGTCAGCTGTAGTTACAGCAACTTCATCAGCAACTGCCATAGAAATGGGTCACTTCCCTCTCCCTGCTGTACCCTCAAATTCATCTGTTTCTTAAAATTTCTTGGTCATATTATTTAACCCATTTATAGACTTGGGGCCATCTCACAGCTGTTTCTGTCAGCATATATACCCACAATTCAGCGCTACTATTGCTGTCGTTCTGACAAAACAACTTCACCAGTAGTCTAGCATTCTCAATAGCTGTTGCACTTCCTATGGAAAACATCAACCTTCTTAACCCTTCACACCAACAACACTTTGCGAGGTGCCGGGACTAGCAGTGTATTTAACACTAAATTCTTCTAGAATCTTCATATATAAAGTATTATAAAGTATGCCCTAAGCCCCCCCTATTCCAACTCCGACTTTTGCTGTTGCACATGGATAAAAAAAGAAACGCGAACTGACTGTAATCGACCCTGCAAGTGGAGTAGAAAAGAGTTTAGCACCTGCAATAATTTAATTTGATAAATAAGTTAAATAAAGGAAAGTTTCATTAACGTAGTGAGAAATGAAAGGGTTGCTCTACCGATTAACAGAATGAAAGTTCTGTCCAAAATAACAACATGATTTATTATGACTAAGATCAAAATAATAAACAAAACACATGAAACATTTTACAATACATCAAATTGGCTCAAAATGGATACTCAAATAAATGCTGTGAAGGTGAAGTTGTCCCTAAACTAGATTGTGACATTTATGACGAAGTGGTATGTGGAGCCGATTCCTTGCAACTCAAATCTTAAGAGAAAACACACAGCCAACCCAACATTAATTGCTGCTACCAAAGACAGAACAAAGTTAGAAAAAGACGAACAGGCGCGCTCTGCTGAGCTCTGATTATCACCTAGGAAAATCCCTATCTGCCGGTGCTGCGGACATACATTACCAAACTGTCTTCTTAATTGCCAGAACACGATCTGGCGTACCGGAGGCGATGGCTGGTTGCTTTGACGTCCCGTCGTGGTGATGATAATGTCACGAGTATAGCCCGAAACAAATTATCCTGGTTTGGTTGTTCCAGACTAAAGACTTCCTAGCAATACAAATGTGCCTCTGAGGGAGATGAAGAAGGCTCGCCACACAATCACTGAGGGTACAGTGATTGATTTTAACAAGCGAAGTCACACTGTAACTCCGATACAGTCAACTTTAGCCAAAACTGCTCAAGACAGACAACATAGGCCGCTTGTACACAGAACGCTCAATTGCCAACTGTACTCGGAAAGTTACATTGAAGTCGAAACTTCAGCAACTTCGTCAGACAGTTACAATTAAATAAAAGTATATTAGACAGCCAACGGAAGGCAGGCTGTCCAGAGCAGCGAGAGCTCAGTCTTGTAACCTACCCCGACCGAAAGGCGAGAGCCGACTCCTCAAGAGCACCTGTACTGTCCGAACACAGAACATTGCCGCCCCCGCGACAGTGGCCGTGGTTAAACATTCCAATCAGCAACTCGAAAACCGGCGGAAAATTCCACTCTATTGCCAGAGCACTACCATTCCACCAATGGAGATTCTTGGCGCCAATTTCTGCGCTGATTTTGCTACGTCACGGAGCTATGCCCTGAGCAAGCCAATCACAGTAACTATTTTGCAGAAAGCGCGGGAACTTTCCCGCCACAACTGCCTGGGTACCCAAGTCATTCCCACACCTCGCTGGTAGCCCGCCAGAATATGTTTTCGCTAAGTTTCTGCGAAGTAACGGAACCTCTAGCCCAGCCGCTACTTCAAGCCCCTGCGGGCGTGTCTTTTGACAATGTCGGCGTCTGGAAAGCATTCACTCGACTCCCTCACACCCGTCGACTTAACCCTTTCAAGATCAGCAGAGCCCGCCTGTCACCAGACCACCCGGGTGACGAGAGACGTTGCGTGGGAAGTCCGCGTGTGAAGGAATAGCGACTTTTCACCCCATGCAGTTAGAGAGGAAAATCGTAAGATAGAAATATTAGAGGGGGCTCATGCCACCTCTCATAGCCCCTACGCCATTTTAGACTGTAATTGGTGAGCGGTTGGCTCACTTAGGAGCAAGGTAGTGAGTCAATCGCCCAAGAACAATCTCGCAAACTGACTCCACATGCCGCACTCTATAAACAAAATCACTGCTACTGAAGAATGCAGCTCATATCACACATCCATACCCAGGGCGCCCCTTCCAAACAACGATTCACACAGACATTCACGCTCTAAATATGGCCCGGGCATGTGAGCCAAATATGCAGCAGTTTATTCTTTACAATCAGAGTTGGAGTGCTCCGCAATTAAATGCCCAAGATGTTACAACAATTTGCATCTTTAAACTAACCACAACTCACTCACACATGATACTATTTAAGTTAACAATCTCTTTTTGTGAGCTTTCAGAATCTAGTTACAACCTCCGATTCATTCTGTCTCCCTGCAGCAAGAATAACCTTTACAAAATGTTCCCTGAACTGATGGTCCATTCACAATGACAGTGGTAGTATCTGCTTTAGTTTATGGGGACTTCAGGCACACTGTTTGCATAAACACAACAATAAATACAAAATACAAAAAAAATATGGTGTGGAGAACAATACAGTTATTTTTAATTTGTGCGCCCTACTCTATCACTTACATAAGAATTACAGTGTAAAACACAAACACATACAAGGTATAACATACATTACAAAAACAACACTTGAGAAAGAATTTAAGAAAAAAAAACAAGGTTCATGGGGCGTCAAGTTGTGCACATTGGTATGTTGAGTCATATGCATTGATGCACGTGGTTCCATGTCTTGAGCATCGGAGGGGGCCTTTTGGGATGGGGCCACAGTACTGACATCACATAGGGCTAAACGTCGGGTGTTGTTGCTATGTTGTTGCAACAGCAATAGGGTGTGCTGGAGCATCTGCAGTACTCTGTTGAGATTGCAGCAAGACCCACACATATGATCACGGCAGTACGGTAGGAAGACACAGTGATAGGCTCTCCTCACATCGATTAATTGTCTCTGAGGTCTACTTGTTGGGATGCATCACTAGTCTAGGTCTCTACTCTCGCTGGACAGTACTTTACGTTTCCCAATATTGCAGTTCGACGAGGGATGATGGCACGTGGAGTGACTCCACAAGTGTGTAAGGTCATCCATACGGGGATCGAACTAGGAGTGATGATTGCTACAACTGCTCTCTAATAGAGAGGAGACGTTAGAAATGAGACCATTCATTTGTTAGAGTGTGTGGCACGAGACTGCTTTGTGTATGCAGATCGGCCAATCCTAGTGAGTTGTAAAAACCCAAACAGGTGAGTATATAGTGTCCCTTTCTGTCCTGAGGCACATGAGGCGCAGGTTCTGACACGATATGTGATCTTCTTCGTGTACTCACGACAACGTGGTCTGCCGCACGGAATCCCTCCAAACGGCTGCCGTGTCCGGAGAGCTAGCAGGCTGTCGCGTGTGGGTCGTGTGTCAGTGTCAACGGCCAGCCTCACTTTTGCTTGTGGCCCGGCGAGGATCCCGCCTAATCCCTCAGGTATACGGCCCGGTGACTGTCAGCTTGCAGGACCGGACGCTCCTGCGCCCTTTTCGTTAGGTGGCGCGCTGACGCTCCCCTTCTTGCAGGTAGCCAAAGACCTCTTGTTTTTGCTTGGCTGGCCTCTGCATTGCCATGATACCCGTCATCTGCACAATTCTGAAAAAATCTTATGCCTAACTTTTTCCCATGACCTTCTATGTTATAATAAACTTACATAACGACACCTTGATGGTCTGTCATTTCAGACACTCTTATTTTACTTTTATAGTTATTAATCTATGGCTATCATTATAACAAAATCTTGGTGTATCTAATTTAGACATAGAAATAATTTATATTGATATTTGTGTAGAGACTGATCTCACTATTGTATATGGTGTGTGACAACTGATGCTATGTACTGGATGAACAACTAAATGTGCGGGCCCGCACTAATATTACTATTAATTATATAGATCGACAGTAGACATGCTGAAGAATTAAATACCATTTGCCAACGACCTTCATTCTATGTCTTTTGATTAAATTATGTTTTTATGCAGGTCGAAGTTTTACCGAGTTATAAAGAACAGGCAACTATTCTACATTCGCTCGCCCGTCGTCCCTCCACTTGGGGTTTGTGGTTTGGTGACCTGAAAAATAGCATCCCAACACGCGCGCGTCAAACACTTATGGTAGAAAACCCCCACAATATTAAGGATCTAGCTATTGTTAAATCCTAAAGTTTAACTTATCCTAGTATATAGTAGTATTAGTATATAGTACTATATAGTATATATATCCTAGTATATAGTACTTTTTTTGTTTACCTTATACAATACTCTTACATAATTCCTGTTACGTTGAGATGTCTCGCTGCTTCGCCGCTATTGACGACAGTGATGTGCGCGCCGTACGACATGACTTACGAGTTTTCATTACGCCTCACTGAAACTCCAGAGACTGGGTTAGCCATGGCTATACAATAAATTTATAGTTGCAACTTCTTTTTCTATGTGATGCGGTTTTCGCGATCAAAGCGCCCCTTTCCAGAGACAATGTAATAGGACCAAGCCTGGACTGGTTCCCGTTGAGGATTCCGTCGCCCACCACACACCAGCTACACAGTATGTCACGAATCTCCAAGTCTAATTCCTTGGTTATTCATCTGTGACGGCCACGAGCAGCACGCTAAGTCCCCAATCAGCACAGTGGCATGGTAGTCTTTAAGCCCGTATTTCTACCGTCTAGGGCACCATTGGAGTCACATGCTCACAGGTACACCCCGACTTGCAAGACAACGATGGTGCCGCATCTCTGTCAAAACTATACTGCCCATATTCTTCCTCGAAATCACGCAATATACCACAATCTTGCAGTGCACTGACGCGTGCCTGCAAGCGTTGGTATGAACGTTTCACGAACTGGTTGTGGCCGCTATGGAGCGTATCACGACATCCCAGAAAGCTTCTAGGAGCACGTTCTTGTATGCGCCCGTTTGTGCGACATCTCCTCACTCATCATTATCCCTCAACATGGACACCAGACAGGAAAGGACAAAAACATTGCTCATGGAATGGTAGTGCCTCCTACTCCATCGACATTGGAAGTCGCGAACATAAACAAAAAAAAGACAAGCAGCCGTAAATTCTTTTACAAGACAACGCAGCGTGTTAATACTTTAACAATCTTAATCTATTAATGCAACGATTATTGTTCCCCGAAGAAAGATTCATATATTTGCCTATTCTACTACACTCCTGGAAATTGAAATAAGAACACCGTGAATTCATTGTCCCAGGAAGGGGAAACTTTATTGACACATTCCTGGGGTCAGATACATCACATGATCACACTGACAGAACCACAGGCACATAGACACAGGCAACAGAGCATGCACAATGTCGGCACTAGTACAGTGTATATCCACCTTTTGCAGCAATGCAGGCTGCTATTCTCCCATGGAGACGATCGTAGAGATGCTGGATGTATTCCTGTGGAACGGCTTGCCATGCCATTTCCACCTGGCGCCTCAGTTGGACCAGCGTTCGTGCTGGACGTGCAGACCGCGTGAGACGACGCTTCATCCAGTCCCAAACATGCTCAATGGGGGACAGATCCGGAGATCTTGCTGGCCAGGGTAGTTGACTTACACCTTCTAGAGCACGTTGGGTGGCACGGGATACATGCGGACGTGCGTTGTCCTGTTGGAACAGCAAGTTCCCTTGCCGGTCTAGGAATGGTAGAACGATGGGTTCGATGACGGTTTGGATGTACCGTGCACTATTCAGTGTCCCCTCGACGATCACCAGTGGTGTACGGCCAGTGTAGGAGATCGCTCCCCACACCATGATGCCGGGTGTTGGCCCTGTGTGCCTCGGTCGTATGCAGTCCTGATTGTGGCGCTCACCTGCACGGCGCCAAACACGCATACGACCATCATTGGCACCAAGGAAGAAGCGACTCTCATCGCTGAAGACGACACGTCTCCATTCGTCCCTCCATTCACGCCTGTCGCGACACCACTGGAGGCGGGCTGCACGATGTTGGGGCGTGAGCGGAAGACGGCCTAACGGTGTGCGGGACCGTAGCCCAGCTTCATGGAGACGGTTGCGAATGGTCCTCGCCGATACCCCAGGAGCAACAGTGTCCCTAATTTGCTGGGAAGTGGTGGTGCGGTCCCCTACGGCACTGCGTAGGATCCTACGGTCTTGGCGTGCATCCGTGCGTCGCTGCGGTCCGGTCCCAGGTCGACGGGCACGTGCACCTTCCGCCGACCACTGGCGACAACATCGATGTACTGTGGAGACCTCACGCCCCACGTGTTGAGCAATTCGGCGGTACGTCCACCCGGCCTCCCGCATGCCCACTATACGCCCTCGCTCAAAGTCCGTCAACTGCACATACGGTTCACGTCCACGCTGTCGCGGCATGCTACCAGTGTTAAAGACTGCGATGGAGCTCCGTATGCCACGGCAAACTGGCTGACACTGACGGCGGCGGTGCACAAATGCTGCGCAGCTAGCGCCATTCGACGGCCAACACCGCGGTTCCTGGTGTGTCCGCTGTGCCGTGCGTGTGATCATTGCTTGTACAGCCCCCTCGCAGAGTCCGGAGCAAGTATGGTGGGTCTGACACACCGGTGTCAATGTGTTCTTTTTTCCATTTCCAGGAGTGTATGTACACCACTTAAACTACTATTATTCCACGAACTTCTTTGTGTGAGAGATGTGGTGGAGTCCTATGGACTAGCGCCAATCCCTTGTCAGACTCCCCCTCCTCTGACGTGCATTAGGATTTGCGGGTCTAGTTTCAATCTCCTGGTTCTCCTGTTGTCCTTGGTTTCGCCCTCTCCAATTACGGTCGCTTTGCCGTTCGTTATTCCTCCTGTCCCAGATTCCTTGTCTAGATTGACCCTGTTCCCTGACGTTCTGGTTTCCGTGTCTCTGGTTTCCATAACCTTGAATAGCGTAACCTTGATTTCCGTAACCATGGTTTCCTAACTGACCAGTGCGATTATGCGATCTGTTGTCGTCTTCCCATGCTTGCCCGTGGTATTTGGTATTTTGTGCCTTCTTCCTGTCCTTTCCGTCTTGTTTATCAAAGACTACTTCGAGTTCGCGCAATAGACTCTTGAATGCTTCTATGTCAGATCCACACTTGCCGACAAGTGTCTGTTGATACCTAACAGGCAATTTGGAAAAGCAAAATTTAATGATTTCTCCGTTGCTATATGGACTATCTAAAAACTGATTCTTCTTGAGTAAATCATCAAAAACATTTGGTTGCGCTCCTATGCCCGGACACTTCCAGTTCAGGACAAAATATTATTTCCTCTTTAATACTGTCTTGCGTTTCCTTTGACCAGTAGGTCCGCAGGAATGCACCAACAAATGCCTGATAAGTCCGACACGTCGGTGCCACACCCCGCATCTTTTCCGCGGCTTGGCCTTCGATGTGTCCACACATGAATTCTAATTTTGCCTGGGTTGGCCATGACGACGGTAATGAATTTGTAAACAGCATCACCCAGCTCTTCGGATGCATCGACCGTCCATTATCTTCGAATTTCTGGAATTTTAGTATCGACAGGAAGTGATTCTGATCAAAATCCTGTCCGATCCTCGCACTGGTGTTGTCACTCGTTTCCGATACTTGCAGGTCTGCTGAGTGTCCTGATCTATCTTGCTGACAACTGTGATGTGCTATCTCTGTATCACAGTGGAAGTGGCGCTCCGAATTCACTCTCCTAAGTGGGCTACAATTATTGGAGCTATTACTCGCTGTTTCGGCGTGTGCACTGTTTGTTCCGCACTCTGTCACTGGGCTAGAGCACGGCGGGCTTTTCCTCGGAGACACAATTCTGTGTACTCCATCATTGGAATCCGAACGCGCAGTGCTCGTGTGCCCGTTTCGCTCTAGTTTTGCTATTCGACTCTCTACTTCTTTCATTCGTTTCGTGATGTTCGTAACCGCAATATTACCTTACGTTTTTAAGACCGCCAGGGATTTTGAGTGGGCCTGTGTCGCCCGTCGTAAGCGCCCTGCGAGTTGAGAAGTTGCTTTTGCGATTTTCATTGCCCCTTTTGCTGCCGTTTTGGCTAGGCCTGCTACTTTTTGTGCTACCATTGACATTTGTTTTGCTTCTCCACATTCTTTCTTTATTGTTAGTAATTCCCCACGAATTTCCCCTATATGCGAAATTATTGCCTCTGTGTCCTTCTTATGCTGTTTCTCATCTTCTTCATTGATCGTAGGAAGCTCAGTATTGGGTTAATGTCATCTTTTTGATCCTCGTCACACATGGGCGATGTAACTCTGGACACCTGGGCGCTAGAGCTCTGACGTGACCGAGCTGGCCCCTGTCTGCTCTCGTTCGTTTGATTATCAACTTCTGCTGCCGTCTCGACCTGTGTGCCTGTCTCTGTTTCATCCTCAACCTCACTATCATAATCACGGTCGCGACGTTGCTCTAAGATCGCGTCCAAATCACCGTCCTCATCAATGACCCTGTCGTCCTGTCCTGCTAAAAACGTGCCCAAATCATCTCCGAACCTATCCTCCACTTTTGTTTTAGCTTCGCTCACTAATAGTCGTGCCTTACTTCTCGTGATCATTCATGAGAAACAAAATTTATCTAAAATACACAGTAAAAATAATCTACTCCCTGTATTTTCACACATAGACATAAAATTTCAACAACGCTGTTCCAACGCTGCAATTACAAGCACAATTTGATGTGGTACAGAAACCGCACACAAATCCGACAAAGTGCGATGTGGTATGGACACCACATCGACGAAACACAAAAAACAATGAACAAAAAAAATATATACACTGAAAACAAAAACTGTAATCATGCGCCGCTACTTAAAAACTAATCGCGGAACTACAAGAAAAAGAACTTGGGTATTAATCATTAAAAAAAATAGAGAAAAAGAATTTGAATGTTCCTACTAAGAATACTGTTAGCTTATCAGTGATCCACAGGAAAGATCCGAGGCTAAGGGTCGCCATTTTATGCGAGGTGCCGGGGCTAGCAGTGTATTTAACACTAAATTCTTCTAGAATCTTCATATGTAAAGTATTATAAAGTATGCCCTAAGCCCCCCCTATTCCAACTCCGACTTTTGCTGTTGCACATGGATAAAAAAAGAAACGCGAACTGACTGTAATCGACCCTGCAAGTGGAGTAGAAAAGAGTTTGGCACCTGCAATAATTTAATTTGATAAATAAGTTAAATAAAGGAAAGTATCATTAACGTAGTGAGAAATGAAAGGGTTGCTCTACCGATTAACAGAATGAAAGTTCTGTCCAAAATAACAACATGATTTATTATGACTAAGATCAAAATAATAAACAAAACACATATAACATTTTACAATACATCAAATTGGCTCAAAATGGATACTCAAATAAATGCTGTGAAGGTGAAGTTGTCCCTAAACTAGATTGTGACATTCATGACGAAGTGGTATGTGGAGCCGATTCCTTACAACTCAAATCTTAAGAGAAAACACACAGCCAACCCAACATTAATTGCTGCTACCCAAGACAGAACAAAGTTAGAAAAAGACGAACAGGCGCGCTCTGCTGAGCTCTGATTATCACCTAGGAAAATCCCTATCTGCCGGTGCTGCGGACATACATTACCAAACTGTCTTTTTAACTGCCAGAACACGATCTGGCGTACCGGAGGCGATGGCTGGTTGCTTCGACGTCCCGTCGTGGTGATGATAATGTCGCGAGTATAGCCCGAAACAAATTATCCTGGTTTGGTTGTTCCAGACTAAAGACTTCCTAGCAATACAAATGCGCCTCTGAGGGAGACGAAGAAGGCTCGCCACACAATCACTGACGGTACAGTGATTGATTTTAACAAGCGAAGTCACACTGTAACTCCGATACAGTCAACTTTAGCCAAAACTGCTCAAGACAGACAACATAGGCCGCTTGTACGCAGAACGCTCAATTGCCAACTGTACTCGGAAAGTTACGTTGAAGTCGAAACTTCAGCAACTTCGTCAAGCAGTTACAATTAAATAAAAGTATATTAGACAGCCAACGGAAGGCAGGCTGTCCAGAGCAGCGAGAGCTCAGTCTTGTAACCTACCCCGACCGAAAGGCGAGAGCCGACTCATCAAGAGCCCCCGTACAGGCTGAACACAGAACATTGCCACCCCTACGACAGTGGCCGTGGTTAAACGTTCCAATCAGCAACTCGAAAACCGGCGGAAAACTCCATTCTATTGCCAGAGCACTACCATTCCACCAATGGAGTTTCTTGGCGCCAATTTCTGCGCCGATTTTGCTACGTCACGGAGCTATGCCCTGAGCAAGCCAATCACAGTTACTATTTTGCAAAAAGCGCGGGAATTTTCCCGCCACAACTGCCTGGGTACACAAGTCATTCCCACATCTCTCTTGTAGCCCGCCAGAAAGTGTTATCGCTAAGTTTCTGCGAAGTAACGGAACCTCTTGCCCAGCCGCCACTTCGGGCCCCTGCGGGCGTGTCTTTTGAAAATGTCGGCGTCTGGAAAGCATTCACTCGACTCCCTCACACCCGCCGGCTTAACCCTTTCAAGATCAGAAGAGCCATCTGTCACCGGACCACCCAGGTGACGAGGGACGTTGCATGGGAAGTCCGCGTGTGAAGGAATAGCGACTTTTCACCGCATGCAATTAGAGAGGAAAATCGTAAGATAGAAATGTGAGAGGGGGCTCATGCCACCTCTCAACTTCACAAAAGAAATCAACATGCATCGCCAAGTGACAAACGGCACGCTGATGTCAAAAAAGTAAAAATTTCACATTCTGGCTGCTTAGAGTGCCATACTGTCACCTGGTGGCACAATAGTGTAACTGCTTTTTTTTTAGCATGCTTTGTGTGCGCACCGATCATTAAACATACCTACGATATTTCAGCATCCTGCTATGTCTAGACCTACAGTCTACACTGCAGCACTCGGAACACTGTCAGTCTTATTAAAGTGAGGTGACAAAAGTCATGGGATACCTCCTAATATCGTGTAGGACCTCCTTTGGCACAGAATAGTGCAGCAACTAGACGTCGGATGGACTTGACAGGACACCGGAAGACCCCTGCAGAAATACTGATCCACCATGCTTCTATGGGTATCCATAACTGCTCAAGTGTTGCCACTGCAGGATGGTGTGCGCTAACGGTCCTCTCGATTATGTACAATAAATGTTCCATGGGAATTCATGTCGCGTGATCTCGGTGACCAAATCATTCGCTCGGATTGTCCAGAATCTTCTTCAAATCAACTGCGAATATTTTTTGCCTATTGACACAGTGTCACCATAAAAATTCGTTCATTGTTTTGGAACATGAATGACAGCAAATGGTCTCTGCTGCTCTCGATCGTTAAGTGAAGGCCGTCGGCCGCTGCATTGTCGGTGGTGAGAGGTAATGCCTGAAATTTGGTGCTCTCGGCACACTCTTGACACCGAGCGAGGTGGCGCAGTGGTTAGATACTGGACTCGCATTCGGAAGGATGACGCTTCAATCCCGCGTCCGGCCATCCTGATTTAGGTTTTCCGTGATTTCCCTAAATCGCTCCAGGCAAATGCCGGGATAGTTCCTTTCAAAGGGCGCGGCCGACTTCCTTCCCCATCCTTCCCTAATCCGATGAGACTGATGACCTCGCTGTCTGGTCTCCGTCCCCAAATCAACCAACCAACCACACTCTTGACATTTTGGATCTCAGAATGTTGAATTCCGTAACGTTTTCCAAAATGGAATGTCGCCTCCAGTTCCAACTACCATTCCGCTTTCAAAGTCTGTTAATTCCCGTCTTGCGGCCAAAACCATGTCGAAAACCATTTACATGAGTGGCTAAAAGTGGTGTCCAAGAAGCAGAACAAAACCATTGCAAGTCAGTGATCGGTTCAGGTGGACCAGAGGACCTAGTTCATTCCATCTAAACACAGCCCACACTACTATGGAGCCATCACGAGTTTGCACAGTGCCTTGTTGATAATTTGACTTTGTGGGGCCTGTGCCACACTCGGACCCTACCATCAGCCCTTAGCAACTGAAATCGGAATGGTTTTCCAGATGTCTGGGGTCCAACAGATATGGTCTGAGCCCAGGAGAGGCGCTGCAGGCGATGTCGTGCAGTTAGCAAAGTCACTCGTGTCAGTCATCTCCTGCCATAGCCCAATAATGCCTAATGTCGGTGCATTACCCTATCGGCTACGTTCATCATACATCCCACATTGATTTCACGCTATGTTGCTTCTCTGTTAGCACTGACAACTACGCCCAAGCGCCGCTGCTCTCGGCCGTTAAATGAAGACCGTCGGTCACTGCCTTGTCGGTGGTGGGAGGTAACGACTGAAATTTGGTATTCTCGGCACACTACTGACACTGTGGACCTCGCAAATCTGAATTCCGTAAGGATTTCCGAAATGGAATGTCCCAGAGGTCTAGTTCCAGCTATCATTCCGCGTTCAGAGTTTGTTAATGCCCCTCGTGCCGCCTCAGTCACGTCGGAAAGATTTCACATGAATCACATAAGTACGCTACTAGTGATTAAAATTGCTACACCACGAAGATGACGTGCTACAGACGCGAAATTTAACCAACAGGAAGAAGATGCTGTGATATGCAAATGATTAGCTTTTCAGAGCATTCACACTAGGTTGGCGCCGGTGGCGGCACCTACAACGTGCTGACACGAGGAAAGTTTCCAACCGATTTCTCATACACAAACAGCAGTTGACCGGCGTTGCCTGGTGAAACGTTATTGTGATGCCTCGTGTAAGGAGGAGAAATGAGTACCATCACGTTTCCGACTTTGATAAAGGTCGGATTGTAGCCTCTCGCGATTGTGTTTTATCGTATCGCGACATTGCTGCTCGCGTTGGTCGAGATCCAATGACCGTTAGCAGAATATGGAATCGGTTGGTTCAGGAGGGTAATACGGAACGCCGTGCTGGGTCCCAACGGCCTCGTATCACTAGCAGTCGAGATGACAGGCATCTTATCCTCATGGCTGTAACGGATCGTGCAGCGACGTCTCGATCCCTGAGTCAACAGATGGGGACGTTTGCAAGACAACAACCATCTACACGAACAGCATGGACTATCAGCTCGGAGACCATGGCTGCGGTTACCCTTGAAGCTGACAGTAGCGCCTGCGATGTTGTACTCAACGACGAACCTGGGTGCACTAATGGCAAAACGTCATTTTTTCGGGTGAATCCAGTTTCTGTTTACAGCATCATGATGGTCGCATCCGTGTTTGGCGACATCGCAATGAACGCACATTGTAAGCGTGTATTCGTCATCGCCATACTAGCGTATCACCCGGCGTGATGCTATGGGGTGCCATTGGTTACACGTCTGGGTCACCTCCTGCTCGCATTGACGGTACTTTGAGCAGTGTGTTACATTTCAGATGTGTTACGACCCGTGGCTCTACTCTTCAGTCAGTCCCTACAAAACCCTACATTTTAGGAGGATAATGAACGACCACATGTTGCAGATCCTGTATGGGCCTTTCTGGATACAGAAAATGTTTGACTGCTGCCCTGGCCAGCACATTCTCCAGATCTCTTACCAATTGAAAACGTCTGGTCAATGGTGGCCGAGCAACTGGCTCGTCACAGCACGCCAGTCACTACTCTTGATGAACTGTGGTATCGTGTTGAAGCAGCATAGGCAGCTGTACCTGTACACGCCATCCAAGCTCTGTTTGACTCAATGCCGAGGCGTATCAAGGCCGTTATTACGGCCAGAGGTGGTTGTTCTGGGTACTGATTTCTCAGGATCTATGCACCCAAATTGCGTGAAAATGTAATCATATGTCGGTTCTAGTATAATATATTTGTCCAATGAATACCCGTTTATCATCTGCATTTCTTCTTGGTGTAGCAATTTTAATGGCCAGTATCGTACAAATGACAGCTGCGCCAATGCATTGGCCTTTTATAGCTTGTGTCCGCAATGCTACCGCGAAATGCGTATGTGCATATCACTACCCCATGACTTTTGTCACATCAGTGTATGGGCATACCTGCTATGTTTGATCATCCTGCGGTGTATACAGCAACTGTGCCGTTTCCGAACTAGGGTCCCTTACCTTACACTGACACATTTACCCTTCTCCGAGGTCCATGAAAGTTTGTTACTAGTCACAGAATCATACTGCATATCGCGATACGTAGAGGATTGTCCGCTACGACCTGGAGTGCCATGTCGGCGGCGGCAACCACGCGCCGGGTCTCGGCGCTGCAGCTTCTGCGGCGGAGCGCGGTAGCAGTAGCAGCAGGTCGCCCTCCCCTTCCGCCCCCCTCCTACTGCCTCTTCCCCCTCCACAAACTACTTGTTCAGCGGCAACTCCGGGAGCCGGTCGTAAATCTCGGCCGGTCCTGGGCTGGCGGCTGCGCCTGCTACCGCCATTGTTCCCGCCAGACGCGGCCACAAAGGCTGCCGCCACCGCAGCCGGCGCGTGTCCGCGCTAATTTTTCCAGTAGGCGGCGTCGGTGGCAGCGTGCCCCGGACACTCCAGTACGTGCGGACGCACGCCTCACGCTAATAAGGCCGCCTGGCCTTTGCTGCGCCATTCGCCTTCATTTTTGTACTCGCGTCAGCGGCAGCCGGCGTCTGTCTCGCGGGTCAAGTGCCCCGACAGCAGCTCTGGCACCTGCAGCGACAGCTTCCTCACAAAGACGCCGTGGGTGTCTACCGGCCGTAATATTCATCCGGCTGCTTCACTCCAATGCTGAACAAAATGTGTCAGTAAATCCTGCTAGCAAATGTTTTTTATTCCAGTCTTTGATCGCAATACCAATTCTTTAGACGATGACCGGTGTCCGTAATGACCATCCTGTGCTGATTATATTTATATTATGCTTATCCATTACGGATATTTTAGAACCGTGACTGTATATTGAATGTAAATATGTTATACACAACTGCAACCAGTCACTTTTTTGAATAATAATGCTTTATTCCATGAACCTGTTTTCGAACCTTTTCAGGTTCATCTTCAGATGGTTTCGGGAGGATCCGGGAAGTTACATCATTACTGGTAGTAGCATAATGCTGGGTGTTGGTTCTATGGCAGAAAGATGGGTCACACTTTAATGTATCGCCATGACTATAGCTTATCTGTCGATATGGATGTAAATTTAGTTTTTACTTACTGCGACAGTATAGGCGGCTTTTTTCGGATCTGTCTGCCTCCATTTTGATCCGAAGCACATCTGAGGTCATCAGTCCCCTAGACTTAGAACTACTCAAACCTAAGTAACCTAAGGACATCACGCACATTCATGCCCGAGGCAGGACTCGAACCTGCGACCGTAGCAGCGGTGCGGTTCCGGACTGAAGCGCCTAGAGTCGCTCGGCCACAGCGGCTGGCGCAGCCAATGCAACCCGCATGGGAAACTGCAATTGCCTTACATCGAAGAGCTCATTTGAATCACTGGGCGTCGACGGAATGCGCCGAATGAATACGTCTTAACCTGTGGAATTCATAAAAGTCAGGTTCTAGACTTCTGGTTGAGAATTTTTCAGAAATACACCAATTTCAAAACAAAAGCTTAGTAATAACATTTACATCATAGATTGTGCCGTGATTCCATATAAATAAGTATCTCATCGTGTTTTTCGAGAATTTGTCTTCTATTGTTTCAGCTCACTTTCCACTGTTTCGACAGCGGCTGTGTTTGACCACGACTCGAACTCTTCGGGACCCGAATAGTTCGGTAACTCTCGTTTTGTTGGATATTTTAATCGGCCCGCGATTTGGTGAACTTTGGTGGTGCTGTATCCACGACCTGCCTTGGCGTTTGTTAGCACTGTGTATTTTAATAGATAGTAAAAATAACTGAACCGCGGATTAAAATATCTTCTAGGATATATATCATATATAACTACTGCAACTAACCAATAAATAAAAGTTTGTAATCCTGTTTCTGTCAAATTCTAGAGTTTTCACTCGTCTCACGATCCAGTGATATCTGTAATTTATTCTCGCAATAGCAATTACAGTCAGTTTACTCCTATATATTTCATTTGTTAAGCACTTCATTTTTCACTAATTTTCTTCATTGTTGTATGTGAATTAAGAAATTTTAAGTAAATCGGCCAATAACTCTGAAGTAAATCGGTCAAGTACTTTTCGAGACGTTTGGTAACAACATTTCTCTTTTATACATTTTATATCTAAATTTATTAAAAAAAATATAGCCAGTGCCCACCCAAATGTTCATTACTGGATCGTGCAGACATTTTAATTAATTCAGCCAAGAACTTTCAGAGATTTTTAGTATATATTATGTGACTCTTCTATTCCGGCTCCGTCGGCCGCAATGACAGAGAGGGCGCTCCGGAATCTGTGGCGCCCGTGCTGCTGGCAGCATGCGGGTAGGGCCTCCCGGAGGTGGACGGCGTACATCTCTCGGTGCCACAGAGACGGCTGATGAAGACTGGCTGCTGGCTGCGGTCTTTACCCAGGTGATCTGTTGTACTGGTCAGGGCACATGGTCGATCAACCAGTGGTTCCAAGCTGTTGTTGGATCGAGTGGGCATGAAGAGTTTTATGAAGGGGTCCGCTGGAACTGCTGCATAGCGCCGTTTGCCCAATTGTGGACTCTGAGCGACGTTAAATAGCCACATAAAAAGGATGATGCTGGTCCAGATGGTCATTTGCAACTGTTTAGCCTATGTGGATTCGAGTGGCCGTTACACCTTGTGGTGGCGTATTCACATCTCAGACGATTGAATAACTTAGTTGATTGTAGTGAAGTACGTTATATAATTAATATACGACAAACACAGTGTCTTATCAGGACACTGTACCCTCACAAACTCTTAGTCTACTATCAGAACAGCACAGTAAACATACTTGTTCTCTACCAAGACATAGCAGACTCATGTCTTCTAAATCATTTTCTTTATTAGGAACCTGAATTTGGAACAATCTTCTTCAAACTAGCACGAAAATTAAATTCCTTCCAACCTTCAAACAGACAGACACTGGTCCACCTTCTATCACACTATAGCCATCTCTCGTACATTCTGTGTACCTCATTCGAGTCAGTCCCCCTCTCCCAGAACTTGTCCCTACCCCCTGTCGGCAGAGTCCTCTATTTATACTCTGTTTTCTCCCAACAGCCACTATCATTGTCCATTCAATACAGGTATTCTCCTCTTACTTTATCCATTCGGCTCCTCATAATACTACACATGGTTTCAAATGTGCTAAGGTAGTCTACATCATTCTACATGCCCTTTACTATTATTATTAGTTTATTAGTGTCAGTTATTATTATCGTTATTATTACTAGTGTCAGTTATTATTATTATTATTATTATTATTACTATTATTACTATTCCGAAGTTTTGTAATATATTTGGTGTTTGTTGATCTTGGTCAGCTATAAGAGAGGGCCTTAAGGCCATAATCTTATCAGGCTAAATAAGCAATAAATAAATAACTACATACACACACACACACACAATAGGACCGTATTGAGGCCACGGCGAAACAGGCCCCCGGCGAGGGCACAGAGGAGCCACAACAACTTTCAAAAAAAAGAGAGATCCAACTGGGAGAGTTACCTGAATTCTATTCCTCGTGTACCTGTCTCCTGGTTGCGAGGAGCTCAAAGAAATGGTTCAAATGGCTCTAAGCACTATGGGACTTACCATCTGAGGTCATCAGTCCCCTATACTTAGAACTACTTAAACCTAACTAACCTAAGGACATCACACACATCCACGCCACGCCAGAGGCAGGATTCGAACCTGCGACCGTAACGGATGCGCGGTTCCAGACTGAAGCGCCTAGAACCGCTCGGCCACTGCGGCCGCAAACTGTCGAATTCAGTTGTCCTGTAAACAGATGGTGACACGGTTGTTAAATTTGTCTTTGGTGACGTCAATGAGTTTGCTTGCGCAAAGGCAATGGAGAGCAAAATTTATTAAAACTATGTTCTTGGAAAAGAATGCCCTCTTAATATTTCATTAAAGACGTTTTTATCTGGAACTAATAATTTATCTACACAAGTAATTTATGAGGAGAAAATAAAATGTGCTCTTTATTGTACATCACACGAAAATACAGCTGCTGTCATAAACATTAAGAAATAGTTTTTGTTTTCCTTTCAGATTTTTTTAGAAAGCTTATACAATTTATTATTTATTAACTGTTGTTGTTATGGTCTTCAATCTAAAGACTGGTTTGATGCAGCTCTCCATCCAAACCTATCCTGTACTGTCGTCATCTCTTCGTCTCCCTCTACGATTTTAACCCCCCCCCCCCCCCCCCATACTTCACTCTAGTACGAAACTAGTGATCCCTTGGTGCCTCGGAATGTGTCCTACCAACCAATCCCTTCCTTCAATCAGGTTGCACCACAAATGCCTCTTCCCCCCAATTATATTCACTATTTTCTCATTAGTTATGTGAACTACTCATCTAATCTTCAGCATTCTTCTATAGCACCACATTTCAAGAGCTATTCCGTTCTTATCTAAACTGTTTGTCGTCCATGTTTCACTTCCATACATGGCTACACTCCACACACTTACTGTTAAAAAGGACTTCCTAAAACTTAAACCTATACTCGATGTTAATAAACTTCTCTTCTTCAGAAACGCTTTTCTTGCCATTGCCAGTCTACAATTTTATATCCTCCCTACTTCGACCACCATGTTATTTTGCTTCCAGAATAGCAAAACTCATTTACTACTTTATGTGTCTCATTTCCTAAAATCCCCTCAGCAAACCTGATTTAATTCGACTACATTCCATTATCCTCGTTTTGCTTTTGTTGATGTACATCTTACATTATCCTTTTAAGGTACTGTCCACTCTGTTCAACTGCTGTTCCAAGTCCTTTCCGATTCTGACAGAATTATGATGTCATCGCAAACCTCAAAGTTTTTATTCCCTCTCCTTGGGCTTTAATTCCTACACCGAATTTTTCTTTTGTTTCCTTTACTGCTTGCCTAATATGCAGATCGAATGACATCGAGGATAGGCTACAATCCTGTCTCACTCCCTTCTCAACCACTGCTTCCCTTTAGTGCCCCTCGACTCATAACTTCCATCTGGCTTCTGTACAAACTGTAAATAGCCTTTCGCTTCCTGTATTGTACCCTTGTCACCTTTAAAATTTGGAAGAGACTATTCCTGTCAACACTGTCAAAACCTTTCTCTAAGTCTATAAACGCTATAAATCTAGGTTTGCTTTTCCATAAACTATGTTTTACCAGTCTTTTAGGAGCTTTCCCATTCTTCTGTAAAGAATTCTTGTTAGTACGAGGGCGGTTCAGAAAGTAACCTCCGATTGGTCACAGTGCGGGTTGTGGGGGGAGTAGCGACGCCATCTGTGCGTTCACGCACTCAACAGGTCAGTCGGCATCAAGCCAGGGTCGAGTGAACGTCGTACCTGCGCTAGTTTAGTTTTTGTGGCAGTTTGAAATGTGTGCTGCAATAGAAAACCCCGCCAAATGTGAAGTGCGTGCTGTCATAAGGTTTTTTACAGCCAAAGGATATTCTGCAGCAGCTATTCATCGTGAGCTTTGTGCCGTGTACGGACCAAGAGTTATGAGTGAAGGAGTTGTCCGTGAATGGGTACGTTTATTTAAAAGTGGACGAGAAAACGTTCATGATGAAGAGAGGAGTGGTAGACCATCATTGGTGACTGACGAACTCGTTCAGACAGTTGATGCAAAAGTTCGTGAAAATCGACGTTTCTCAATGTCGGAGTTGTCTACTGGTTTTCCACAGATTTCTAAGACTCTCTTGTACGAGATAGTGACAGCAAGATTGGGTTACCGTAAGTTCTGTGCACGATGGGTGCCCAAAATTCTTACCGACCACCACAAAACTCAAAGAATGGCCTCTGCATTAGACTTTCTGTCACGTTATGAGGACGAAGGAGAACCATTGTTAAACAGAATCGTGACCGGTGACGAAACCTGGATTAAGTACGTGAACCCTGAGACAAAAGAACAATCAAAGATGTGGGCACATTCAAATTCGCCTACCAAACCAAGAAAAGCCTCGCAAGATTTTTCTGCCAGAAAACTGATGGCAACGGTGTTTTGGGATGCCAAAGGGGTGTTGTTGGTTGAATTCATGGAACGTGGTACGACCATTAATCAAGACGTGTACTGTGAAACAATAAAAAAGTTACGACGGGCTATACAGAACAAACGCCGTGGTATGCTGACTTCCGGTATCGTTTTTTTGCACGATAACGCCCGTCCCCACTCTGCTCGCAGAACAACGGCCCTTCTTGAGTCCTTCAAGTGGGACGTTATCAACCATCCACCTTACAGCCCAGACCTGGCGCCAAGTGATTATCACCTCTTCATGCATTTGAAGAAATGGCTCGGGTCACAGCGGTTTGATGACGACGAAGAGCTCAAAGATGCGGTCACAGGCTGGCTCCAGGCACAAGCGGGTGATTTTTATGCAGAAGGAATTTCAAAGCTTGTGAAGAGATACGATAAGTGCCTCAATCGCTATGGAGACTATGTAGAAAAATAGTGCAAAGATGTAGTTGTAAGATGTATATATTAAAATATTTTTATTTAACTTGGTGTATTTGTTTAAATCAACCGGAGGTTACTTTCTGAACGGCCCTCGTATATTCCAGCCGTGACTTATTAAACTGGCAGTTCGGTAATTTTCACAATTTTCAGTACCTGTTTTCTTTGGAATTGGGATTATTATATTCTTCTTGAAGCGTCATGGTATTTGGCCTGGGTCGCACATCTTGCTCACCAGATGAAAGAGATTTGTCAGGGCTGGCTCTCCCAAGGCTATCAGCAACTCTAACGGAATGTTGTCTACTTCCACAACCTTGTTTCGATTTAAGTCTTTCAATGTTTTATCAAATTCTTTACGCAGTATCATATCTCCCTTCTCATATTCCTCTACGTCCTCCTCCATTTTCATAATATTCACTGCAAGTACATGTCGCTCGTATAGCCCCTCTAAATATCCCTTCCATCTTGAGAGGTGGTATGCCTTTAGCTGCACACATTGACTTGCCCCCTCTCATATTTATATCTTACTCTGAGTAATTCGATTTGGGGAAGTATGGCCGAGTATTGTCATTACAAGGCAAGTATTGAGAACTCAGAATATATTAATATTTTCCTCTATAATTGCATGTGGTGAAAAGTTGCTATTGATTCACAAGCGGACTTCCCACGCGGCATCTCTCGTCACCCATGTGATCCGGTGACAGGCGGGTTCTGCTGATCTTGAAAGGGTTATGCCAACGGGTGTGAGGGAGTCGAGAGGATGCTTTCCAGACGCCGACATTGCCATAAGAGCAGGGACGACACGCCCACAGGGGCCTGAAGGAGCGGCTGGCGCTATAGATTCCATTACTTCACAGAAACTTAGTGAAAACACTTTCTGACGGACTTCCAGCGAGGCGTGGGAATGACTTGTGTTCCCAGGCAGTCTTGGCTGGCAAATTCCCGCGTTTTTTGCAAAATCATAACTGTGATTGGCCAGCTCAGGGAATAGCTCCGTGACGTAGCAAAATCGGCGCAGAAATTGGCGCCAAGTATCTCCATTGGCGGAATAGTAGTGCTTCAGTAATAGAGTGGAATTTTCCGCTGGTTTTCGAGTTGTTGATTGGCACGTTTTAACCACGGCCACTGTCGTGGGGGCGGGAATGTTCTGTGTTCGGCTTGTACGGGTATTCTTGAGAGAGTCGGGCTCTCGGCTTTCGATCGGAGTAGGTTACAAGACAGAGCTCTCGCTGCTCTGGACAGCCTGCCTTCCGTTGGCTGTCTAATATACTTTCACTTAATTGTAACTGTTAGACGAAGTTGCTGAAGTTTCAACTTCAACGTAACTTTCCGAGTACAGTTGGCAATTCAGGGTTCTGCGTACAAGCGGCCTATGTTGTCCGTATTGAGCAGTTTTGGCTAAAGTTGACTGTATCGGAGTTACTGTGTGACTTTGCTTGTTAAAATCAATCACTGTACCGTCAGTGATTGTGTGGCGAGCCTTCTTTGTCTCCCTCAGAAGCGCATTTGTGTTGCTAGGAAGTCTTTAGTCTGGAACAACCAGACCAGGATAATTTGTTTCGGGCTATACTCTCGACATTATCATCACCATGACGGGACGTCGAAGCAACCAGCCATCACCTCCGGTACGCCAGATCGTGTCGTTGCAGTTAAGAAGACAGCTTGGTAATGTACGTCCGCAGCACCGGCAGATTAGGGAATTTAGCTATGTGACAATCAGAGCTCAGCAGTGCGCGCCTTTTCAAGCGTGGTTCTGTCTTGGATGTTTATTGTCTGAGTTGTCACTACTGTAGCAGCAATTAATGTTGGGTTGGCTGGGTGTTTCTCTTAAGATCTGAATTGCAAGGAATTGGCTCCACATACCACTTGCTCATAAAATGGTTCAAATGGCTCTGAGCACTATGGGACTCAACTGCTGTGGTCATCAGTCCCCTAGAACTTAGAATTACTTAAACCTAACTAACCTAAGGACATCACACACATCCATGCCCAAGGCAGGATTCGAACCTGCGACCGTAGCAGTCGCACGGTTCCGGACTGCGCGCCTAGAACCGCGAGACCACCGCGGCCGGCCACGTGGTCATATATGTCACAATCTAGTTTATGGACAACTTCACCTTCACAGCATTTATTTGAGTATCCAATTTGATATACGAGGTGCGGCTAGAAAAAAAAACCGGACTGATGCTGGAAAAAACATTTATTTACAATTATTTACAATTTCATGTTATCTCCTTCAATGTACTCTCCTCCTCGGTCTCTACACCGCTCCATACCAATTTTCCACTGTTCATAGCAATGCTGCAGATCATTTTCGGTAAGTCCATACATTACTTCCGTCGCTTTTTCTTTTACTGCTTCAACAGTCTCAAATCTAGTTCCTTTCAAAGCTGACTTGACTTTAGGGAAAAGAAAAAAGTCACAGGGGGCCAAATCAGGTGAGTAGGGTGGATGATCTAAGATGGGAATGTTGTGTTTTGCCAAAAACGTCTTCACTGACAACGCACTGTGAGCTGGGGCATTGTCTTGGTGAAGGATCCATGACTTTTTTCTCCACAAATCGTTCCGTTTTCTCCGTACTCGCTCACGTAGGGTAGCCAGGACGCTAATGTAGTAAAGCTGATTCAGTGTTTGTCCCTCTGGTACCCAATCAATGTGCACAATCCCTTGGATGTCAAAAAAAAACAATCATCATTGCCTTGAATTTCGATTTTGACATTCGTGCTTTTTTTTTTTTTTTGTCGTGGAGAACCAGGAGTTTTCCAATGCATCGATTGGCGTTTAGTTTCGGGATCGTAAGTAAAAAACCACGATTCATCGCAAGTAATAACATTTTGTAAGAAGGTGGGATCACTTTCAATGTTTTCCAGGATGTCAGAACAAATCGTTCTTCGGCGTTCCTTCTGTTCAATTGTGAGACACTTTGGAACCATTTTTGAACACACTTTGTTCATGTTGAAACTTTCATGAAGAATCTGCGTAACACTTTCCTTGTCAACTCCTGTTAACTCAGACACTGCTCTGATTGTTAAACGGCGATCTTGTCGAACAAGTTTACCGATTTTTTCAATGTTTGCATCAGTTTTTGCTGACAATGGTCTGCCAGTGCGAGTGTCATCACAGGTGTCTTCGCGGCCATCTTTAAATCGTTTAAACCACTCAAACACTTGTGTTCGCGATAAACAATCATCGCCGTACACTTGTTGTAACATTACAAACGTTTCACTTGCAGATTTTCCTAGTTTGAAACAAAATTTGATGTTAACACGCTGTTCTTTCTGTACACTCAACATTTTCCGACGCACAGACAAAACGTCAACTACTTAAAACAGACGCCACGGGCAGACTGAGTGCAGGAGGCAGATGAAACTCGAGCAGTAGGCGGAGCGAGAGTCGAGTGACAGGCCACGCGATTTTCAGCCTTATTGCATTCATTTATTGTTTCACCAGTACTAGTCCGGTTTTTTTCTAGCCACACCTCGTATTGTAAATGTTTCATGTGTTTTGTTTATTATTTTGAGTTTAGTCATAATAAATCAAATTGTTATTTTGGACAGAACTTTCATTCTGTTGATCAGTAGAGCAACCCTTTCATTTCTCACTACGTTAATGAAACTTTCCTTTATCAAATTAATTTCTATCAAATTAAATTATTGCAGGTGCGAAACTCTTTTCTACTCCACTTGCAGGGTCGATTACAGTCAATTCGCGTTTCTTCTTAATCCATGTGCAACAGCAAAAGTCGGAGTTAGAAAAGGGGGGGCTTAGAGCATCATTTCCACTTGAAGATTCTAGAAGAATTTAGTGTTAAATACGCTGCTAGCCCCGGCACCTCGCAACCTTTCTGCTTTCCATTCTATGCTTAGGACTGGTTTTCCATCTGAGTTCCTGTTGTTCATACAAGTGGTTCACTTTTCTCCAAAGGTCTCTTTAATTTTCCTGTGGACAGTATCTATCTTACCCGTAGTGATATATGCTTCTACAACTTTACATCTGTCCTCTAGCCATTCCTGCACAGCCATTTTGTACTCTCTGTCGATCTCATTTTCTAGACGTTTGTATTTCCTTTCGCCTGCTTCATTTATTGCATTTTTATATTTTCTCCTTCCCTCGATTAAATTCAATATCTCTTGTGTTAGCCGAAGATTTCTACTAGCCCTCGTCTTTTTACCTACTTGATCCTCTGCTGCCTTCACTATTTCATCTCTCAAAGCTACCCATTCTTCTTCTACTGTATTCCTTCCCCCTGTTCTCGTCCACCGTTCCCTAATGCTTCCTCTAAAACCCTCTATAACCTCTGGTTCTTTCAGTTGAACAAGGTCCCATCTCCTTAAATTCCTACCTTTTTGCAGTTTCTTCAGTTTTAATCTGCAGTTCATAACCAATAAATTGTGGTCAGAGTCCACATCCGCCAGTGGAAATGTCTTAAAATTTAAAACCTGTTTCCTAAATTTCTGTCTAATCATTATATAATCAATCTGAAACCTTCCGATGTCTCCAGGTTCCAAGTGTTAGCTATGATTAAATCACACTCTGTTCAAAATTCTGCCAGGCAGCTTCCTCTTCCATTCGCTTCCCCCGGTCCATATTCCCCTACTACTTTCCCTTCTCTTCCTTTTCCTGCTATGGAGTTCCAGTCCCCCATGACTATTAAATTTTCGGCTCCCCTAACTACACTCCTGGAAATGGAAAAAAGAACACATTGACACCAGAGTGTCAGACCCACCATACTTGCTCCGGACACTGCGAGAGGGCTGTACAAGCAATGATCACACGCACGGCACAGCGGACACACCAGGACCCGCGGTGATGGCCGTCGAATGGCGCTAGCTGCGCAGCATTTGTGCACCGCCGCCGTCAGTGTCAGCCAGTTTGCCGTGGCATACGGAGCTCCATCGCAGTCTTTAACACTGGTAGCATGCCGCGACAGCGTGGACGTGAACCGTATGTGCAGTTGACGGACTTTGAGCGAGGGCGTATAGTGGGCATGCGGGAGGCCGGGTGGACGTACCGCCGAATTGCTCAACACGTGGGGCGTGAGGTCTCCACAGTACATCGATGTTGTCGCCAGTGGTCGGCGGAAGGTGCACGTGCCCGTCGACCTGGGACCGGACCGCAGCGACGCACGGATGCACGCCAAGACCGTAGGATCCTACGCAGTGCCGTAGGGGACCGCACCGCCACTTCCCAGCAAATTAGGGACACTGTTGCTCCTGGAGTATCGGCGAGGACCATTCGCAACCGTCTCCATGAAGCTGGGCTACGGTCCCGCACACCGTTAGGCCGTCTTCCGCTCACGCCCCAACATCGTGCAGCCCGCCTCCAGTGGTGTCGCGACAGGCGTGAATGGAGGGACGAATGGAGACGTGTCGTCTTCAGCGATGAGAGTCGCTTCTGCCTTGGTGCCAATGATGGTCAAATGGTTCAAATGGCTCTGAGCACTATGGGACTCAACTGCTAAGGTCATTAGTCCCCTAGAACTTAGAACTAGTTAAACCTAACTAACCTAAGGACATCACAAACATCCATGCCCGAGGCAGGATTCGAACCTGCGACCGTAGCGGTCTTGCGGTTCCAGACTGCAGCGCCTTTAACCGCACGGCCACTGCGACCGGCCCAATGATGGTCGTATGCGTGTTTGGCGCCGTGCAGGTGAGCGCCACAATCAGGACTGCATACGACCGAGGCACACAGGGCCAACACCCGGCATCACGGTGTGGGGAGCGATCTCCTACACTGGCCGTACACCACTGGTGATCGTCGAGGGGACACTGAATAGTGCACGGTACATCCAAACCGTCATCGAACCCATCGTTCTACCATTCCTAGACCAGCAAGGGAACTTGCTGTTCCAACAGGACAATGCACGTCCGCATGTATCCCGTGCCACCCAACGTGCTCTAGAAGGTGTAAGTCAACTACCCTGGCCAGCAAGATCTCCGGATCTGTCCCCCATTGAGCATGTTTGGGACTGGATGAAGCGTCGTCTCACGCGGCCTGCACGTCCAGCACGAACGCTGGTCCAACTGAGGCGCCAGGTGGAAATGGCATGGCAAGCCGTTCCACAGGACTACATCCAGCATCTCTACGATCGTCTCCATGGGAGAATAGCAGCCTGCATTGCTGCAAAAGGTGGATATACACTGTACTAGTGCCGACATTGTGCATGCTCTGTTGCCTGTGTCTATGTGCCTGTGGTTCTGTCAGTGTGATCATGTGATGTATCTGACCCCAGGAATGTGTCAATAAAGTTTCCCCTTCCTGGGACAATGAATTCACGGTGTTCTTATTTCAATTTCCAGGAGTGTATATGAATAATTTTTTTATCTTATCACACATTCCCTCAATCACCTCATAGTTGGCAGATAGACTTGTCCTACTGTGGTGGGTGTTGGCTTCGTGCCTAGCTTGGCTACAACAATGCGTTCACTGTGCTGTTCGTAGTAGCTTATCAGCGTTCCTATTTTTTTTTCATTCATTATTAAACATTCTCCTGCATTACCCCTCTTTGATTTTGTATTTATAACCCTGTATTCAGCTGAGCAGAAGTCCTGTTCCTCTTGCCACCGAACTTCTCTAATTCCCATTATATCTAACTTTAACTTTTCCATTTCCCTTTTTAAATTTTCTAACCTACCTGCCCGATTAAGGGATCTGACATTTCATGCTCCATTCCGTAGAGCGTCAGGTTTGTTTCTCCTGATAACGACTTCTCCTGATCAGTCCCCGCCGGGAGATCGGAGTGGGTAATTATTTTACCTCAGGAATATTTTACCCAAGAGGACGCCATCATCAATTAACTATACAGTAGAGCTGCGTGTCTTCGGGAAGAATTACGGCTGTAGTTTCCCCTTGCTTTCAGCCGTTCGCAGTACCAGCAAAGCAAGGCCGTTTTGGTTTATGTTAAAAGGCCAGATTAGTCCATCACCCAGACTGTTGCCTCGCCAACTACTGAAAAGGCTGCTGCCCCACTTCAGGAACCACATATCTGTCTGGCCTCTTAACAAATCGTCCTCCCTTGTGGTTGCACCTACGATACGGCTATCTGTACTGCTGACGCACGGAAGCCTCCCCACCAACGGCAAGATCCATGGTTCATGGTTCATTGGGGCGGGGGGAGGGGGAGGGGTTGGTCTACTAACTACAATGACACATATCATTTGTTGTGTGCAATGTTTTTTACATATATGTAACTTGTTTCAGTAATATTTTACTAAAACATTTTGACTAAACATACGTTAGAAATTAGGGAGTGTCCTATAAAAGTAAAGCAAAAAGTTGCAGGAAAGGAGTATTTTTTGAGGGGGTGGGGGGAGGGGGTCGCAGGTGTGGCAGTTCAGCGAATTTCGCAGAGTGATCTCAGTACGGCTTTGCACACACAAACAAACGTTGTAATGAAAGGGGCTCCTCTGCACTATTACGTGTACGCAAAATGACAGAGTTCACGTCAAATTTTAATATAAAAGAAATTAATGATTCAGATTAAAGTAGACTCTGATTTAAAATATTAAACGGAAGAGGATACTTGACGATTTACCACTGAATGGCCAGCCCATCTTCCGTAGCAGCTGTTATAATCAAATATTATTGATTTTACCGTCTTAAGTTTACTGCAGCTAAAGATTATATTTCAACAGACGCGTTTCACTTTTATTTATAAAGCATTTATGTGGTCATTGAGATTTCGGCTCTTGTCTACACACTCCGCAAACCACTGCTTTTTCCTTGGTTGTTATCGGAAGCTGAAGTAAAAAGAAACGTGGCTGATCATTTACTACTGGCAATTTTTCGCTTTTATGAACCCACTTTTTCTTACACTGCATTGATGTTTTTTTCCCACCACTGCACCTCACTTTTGTAAAACATCACAGACTGTGCTTCGTGCTGGAAACTTGAATCTGCAGTACTAATTCCCTTGTGGGATTTTACAGAAATGGTGTGAAGAGGAAAAAACACCAGTGTAGTGTAGGTAAAAATGGGTTTCCAAGCAAGGCAAAAAACTGCAGAAAGTGACTGTGCAACTAAATTTCTGTCGTCCTCAACTTTCGCCAACAACGAAGGAAAAAGCAGTCATTCACAGACTGTGCAAACAAGAGACAAAAACACTAATCAAAGGAAAAAACACGAATGAACACAGAAGACGATTTATAAATTAGTGCGAAATGCGTCCGGTGAAAAATACCTTATATTGCACTATTCTTAAGACGGAGAAAAACATAATAACTGGTTAAATATTTATTGTTACAGAAATCACTGAATATTACATCCACTAGAACGGAAACTAGTACTGATACTCGCAATAAGATACGCATATTTCCACAGTATCTCTGGAATCATGCGGTAAAACGGCTTCTGAGATGTAAAAAATATTGAGTCAACACGTATCTCTCTGCTTTAAAGTTTTCACACGGCTTATAGTTTTCACCAATGAACATCAACGTACTATTTCCTGACTAGCCGAAATCAGTTCGCTTTATGTCAGATTCTATACGACGTGCGTATTTTACCGACACACTGTGCAAAATACCAAATACCTCATTTACATAAAAACACAAATATAAGAGCAACATTCAGAAACACTACAGACAGACACTTCACACAGATAAAAAGCGAAAGAAAAAACGAAACAGATAATAAGCTGAATAAATACATTATAAATGACTGCAATGTCAAAAAGAAAGCTTTGGCTCATAGAGTTTATATTATTATGAAAAGCATCTAACGATAAATTTGTTTCATTTTTAATATTTGGAACTTGCTAAAAGAGACTCAAACGATTTGGGGACAATAATATGAGGAGCATTTCAATAAATTTATGCTTGTACTTCACAACAAGTACACATCCACTTACTCAACTGATCTAGTGTCCTAAGGCCGTAGCTTGCAGTTTACTCTGTGAGATATTACTCCATGACAAGAGCCGCTCGATACATTTATATTTGAACTTCGCCGTCCGTTCTTTGTACTGAAAGCAGCCCTCTTAGCCAAACTGTCTCTCCACGGTTCCCGTGACTTTGCATTCACATTATTTTCCGAGATAATAATTTATGACGACGATCACTTTGATACGTACATACATGAAGTCCATAATGCGCGCAATACAACAAAAAGAACCTATACACTGAGGTGACAAATATCATGGAGTAGTGACATGCACATATGCAGATGGGGGTAGTATTCCGCACACAAGGTATAAAAGGACAGTGCAGTGGCGGAGCTATCATTTGTACTCAGGTGATTCGTGTGAAAAAGTTTTCGTCGTGATTATGACCGCGGAATGGTAGTTGGACCAACATGCATGTTTTACTCCATATCGGAAATCGTTTGAGAATGCAATATTTCAGAGAACCATAGTGTCACGGCCCGCATCTCGTGGTCGTGCGGTAGCGTTCTCGCTTCCCACGCCCGGGTTCCCGGGTTCGATTCCCGGCGGGGTCAGGGATTTTCTCTGCCTCGTGATGGCTGGGTGTTGTATGATGTCCTTAGGTTAGTTAGGTTTAAGTAGTTGTAAGTTCTAGGGGACTGATGACCATAGCTGTTAAGTCCCATAGTGCTCAGAGCCATTTGAACCATAGTGTCACGAGTGTGCCGAGAATACCAAATTTCAGGCATTACCTCTCACCAAGGGCAACACAGTGATTGACGGCCATTACTTAACGACTGAGAGCAGCAGGGTTTGCTTAGAGTTGTCAGTGCTAACAGATAAGCAACAGTGCGTGAAATAACCGGAGGAATCAAATGTGGGACGAACGACAAACGTATACTTAGGGCAGTGCGGCGAAATGTGGCGGTATTGGGCTATGGCAGCAGACGGCCGACGCCAAGTATCTTTGCTAATAGCATGACATCGCTTACAGCGCCTCTGCAGGGCTCGTCGCCATATCGGTTGGACCGTAGACAACTGGGAAACCGTGGCCCGATCTGATGAGCATCGGTTTCAGTTGGTACAAGTTGATAGTAAGGTTCGACTGTGGTGCAGAGCCCACGAAGCAATGGATACAGGCTGTCAATAAGGCACAGTGGAAGCTGGTAGTGGCTTCACAATGGTATGGTCTGTGTTTACATAGAATGGAGTAAGTCCTCTGGTCAAACTGAACCGATAATTGACTGGAAATGGCTATGTTTTTGATAACTGGAGACCATTTGCAGCCATTCATGGACTTCATGTTCCCAAACAACGTTGGAATTCTTATGGATTATGCGCATTGTGACAGAGCCACAATTGTTCGCGATTGGTTTGGTCTCCCAGATCGCCCGAAGTGAATCCCATCGAATATTTATACGACATAATCGAGAAGTCAGTTCGTGCACGATATCCTGCACCGGCAATACTTTCGCAGTTACGGATGGCTATAGATGCAGTAGGGCTCAATGTTTTTGAAGGGGAGTTCCAACGACTCCATAAGTCCATGCCAAGTCGAGTTGCTGCCTACAGCGAGCAAAAGATTTCCAGCATGAAATTAGGAAGTATCCTATGATTTCTGTCACTTTAATATGAAACTCCCACTACACACACGCCATTCCTTCACTAAACAACCAAAAAGCCACTCTCGCTATTGTATTCACACTGTAATCAATTCACACAGCTACCTCTAGGTACACTGTAATATTAACTCTCTCTCTCTCTCTCTCTCTCTCTCTCTCTCTCTCTCTCTCTCTGACTCTTTACTAATTTACAGCTTTATCAATTGCAATTTACGCAGCTATAAATTTCTGGTGCATCAACAAAAAAAATGTATTTGTAGCATTATCTTAACATTTCACACACACACACACACACACACGTAGAGCCACATATCAGTAATACTGGATTGATATGGAGATAAGTCGCTGCATATGGTATTGTTTTCCTTTTATTAAAATAAGCATTAACTGAATCTGGTACAAAAGGGCGAGAGAAGAAATCCACAGAAAAATTATCAAAATATTAAACACCTACTGCTACATACGGAAGTAAGATGAAACAATCATCATTATCACAAAAGATCTAGAACAACAACGTACTATAACAGACACAAAAACGGATGAATAACTATTCTCAAGCCTGTGACTGCACATAATTACTATGTGTTCAAAGTAATTTTACATCTCACATCAAGGACTGACAGTGGGATCGCAGTGAGTAGTATTTTAGTCAATGCATTCATTGATAACCATGAAAACAAAAGGTTTAGACATAAATGAAATTCAAACAATATTGTCTCTGTGACATAACATCCATGATTGATCAACCAAACACACTCATATAAAATAGCGACATGACGAAATAAACAAGTTACACACTAAAACTCATTTCACATCAGAAACATAAAGAGATAAATTTATTTTTCTGTATTTAACCTTACAAAGGACAAAAAACAAATATGATTTCGCAGTACGTAGAAAACCAAAAACCACAAGCAGCAGTGTCAACTATCAATCAGATCACCCTCTGACACACCGCCAAGTAAACACAATGAAACAAACAGCAGCGGAGAATGGTTGCAACACACAAATGACAGAGAAACTCAACACTGAAACATGCGAAAAGAGACGGAATGAAGATGCCACACATACACAAGGCCCTATACAACAACACAGAAGAATCTATCACACAGACAATCACAGCATGCAGGACACACCAGAACAAGAATTCGCACAAACAGAAATGGCATACACATTTAATTGTACAACAGTCTATGGAATAGGTAACGTTTTATATAAAGAGGTTCTTCAAATAGGATAGTGAACAGATAATCTCACACAGAAAAAACTCAGAACACAGGGCAGACCTACTGATATATGCAGCAGGTCAGGCGTATATATGCAACTTAGATGTAACTGTCATCAGTCGTGACAGGCCTGAAGAAAAAAAAACATTATATTCGTACAGTTTTGATACCTAAAAAGTGTCAGCTCATGTTACATACTTGCAGACTGCAATCATCATCCCACCAAAGAAGACATATTAAAAATTCTAAAATCCGTCCGCGTCCTATACCAAAAACTGACCAAAAATCACAACTTCTACGTACGGAAGGCAACAGCACAAGGAAAGTAAGTTTTTTCCTACACTGCAGTCTGCAATTGGACATTGCCTGACACATTAGAAGTACTATACAAAAAACACCTCAGAAACAGACGGAAAAATGGACACACATGTCAATTAAACAGCTGTGTCATCAACGCCAGACTGTATGGTGTGTACTTCATCACGTGACGTCACTAGTTACCCGATCTGCACCCAGTTCCCTTCCCTCTCAAACTCAAGACCACTTGTTCTAACATTATCATCCGACGACTCTGGGATCGAGTCCCAAGAATGGAAATTTCTTTCCAGTTTTAGGTAAAAATCTGCAGTACCAAAGTTCTGACGGCGGAAAAATTACAAGATGACGGGTGTGTTAAAAGTGAAAACAGACCGCTCAAATGAGAATTTGCGCACGGAATTTTGTAGGTTCCATTCCATGTGGGAGTATTTTTCGTAGATTTCGATTATTTATCTATATAGGCACTTACACAAGAGTCTCATTGTTTCCTCCTAACAGCACTCAATCCCAACTCTAAGAACCCAATCCCAGATACAGTATTCTGTCCAAATTTCGCATTATCATTATTGTTGTTATTATTAACTCTCCAGTAAAATGGCCCTATCTACCACGCACTGTAAGTTCGCCGTTTTGAGAGTCTGGGTGGCAGCATTTTTTCGTACTTGCCAAGTACTGAATGGGGAAAATATATATTCTAGGTATACTGCTACCCTGTTCGTGGTTATGCCGTCGTACCTCGGCTTTTTATTTTCCCTTTGTTGGGAGTATCAAATTCATATCATCAGTTTTAAATTTATCAATACTGAGCTACAGGTATGGCGTTTTCTTTTTCAGTTCTTTCTAATTTCGACCTGTAAATACTGGATTACAATCTGAGTCGGTATCCCTTTATACATTTACTCATTCTCGCTTCTGTGACTATTATTTAATTAATGATCAATCAACAATTTGAAGCTCCTCGTGGAATTACTTTCTAACCTCTCATCCTCTTCCTTGTAGTCTCTCTTTTGCCCATTATTTCGTTCAGTTTTACCACTGCGGTTGTATTTCCATCCTCTTTTTCCATACCCACTAATTGCCCAATTCACAAATGCTCTTTCCTTATTGTAGCAGATCATCTCAAAATGTTGGTTGCTTGCCCTTAAGTCAGAAATAATTCAGTATTTACATTGCTATTAGTAACTCATTGTCTAATACTATTTCGACGTGTGGTACACACTTCTTTGATGAGGGGTTTATTACTTTACATTATCTAATACTTTGGTCCGCCTGCTTAGCTGGGTGCTACCGTTCTTGCCTCCCATGTAAGCTGGCCCGGGTTCGATTCCCGGCCGGGTGTTGTCCACATCATCATTTCATCCTCATCATCGGCGCGCAAGTCGCCCGTGTGGCGTTGAATGAAATAAGACTTGCCTTTGGCGGTCGAACTTCCCTAAATAGGGGCCTCCCGGCCAACGGTGGCATACGCTCATTTCCATTTTATCTGATATTTAAATCTTAATCCTCTCTACCGTTAATTTAGCCTCATTTCTTTCTAGTTCGCTTAGATTAGGTTCTGAGTGACATTTCTGTGTTTAGCATCAGGACTGACAGCTTTATTCACATTCTTCTTGATCACATTTTCATCGTTCTTTTCTTCGTGGGTAATCTGCTGACGGGTAAAACTGTACTCATGTGTTGTTCTCTTTTTTTAGTAGAGGAAGTGGTCTAAATCTGAACAGCCATTTACTTTTTAAGACCTAATTCATGTTCTGCTGAAAATAAAGAATGTTACAGTAAACAACACTTTGATATGTCCTGCTTTAAACCATTATTGTGAAATGTAACATACACTGTCTTTTTCCCATTTCGGATTTAAAAATTATTGGTAAGTTGACATAACTCGCAGATGTGGTCTGAAAAAGAAAATGGCTCTGAGCACTATGGGACTTAACATCTGAGGTCATCAGTCCCCTAGAACTTAGAACTACTTAAACCTAACTAACCTAAGGACATCACACACATCCATGCCCGAGGCAGGATTCGAATCTGCGACCGTAGGAACACCGTCTTCCCTTTCCCTGTGGGATATATATTTGCCTTTAGAGTGAATATTTTGGTTTTGTTTTCGGGATTCTAGAAAGTAAACAGCACAGGATAGTCATATTGACAAAATGGTTCAAAATCTGGCTATGGCCCAAATTTAGAAAAAATGTAATAGATTAAATTTAGACCATTAATGCTAACTTATTTTTAAGATTTTTACAAAACTACGAAAACTGGTAGCCATTAAAATTAAAGGTTAGAACTAAGATTACCCTTAAAATGATATAGTGGAGAGAAGACTATTCGTAAACACAGAAACCGCATGAAAAAATAATGACTGCAGAGCTGCAAAAGTTTTAAGATGGAAGAAAGTGAGTTTATGTTGACTAAAATGGCGTGCGACAATGAACTGCTGTGGCGATTTCACACAGCGCCCTACGTGGCGTGGAGCGCTGTTTTACATTGTTTCCGCTAGGCATCACCATCTCTCGGTGACAAATATGTAGCTAGAACTAATTTAGACCCTAGCCGAACTTTGGGCCACTTTCTTCCTTATATTTCTTCAGTATTTACTGTGCCGCCATCTCCATTTCTGTTCATCTTCACATGCTTTTCCCCCTGTTTTCCTTAAGTCTGGAAAGTTTTTAGTTTTAGTCCCGATTTTTCTTTACTTTTGAATGTATATGTTCGGTTTTTAGGTCGTTGAGAGTTTTTTGTTCCATTTATTGTTGGTATTGCTGAAATATTGGAGGATTAGTTTAGTTCGGCTGTCCAGATCTTTTCGTAATCACAGTATGCGTATCACGTTTCTCCCTTCTTTGTCTCAGAGTTTTCAGCTTTGTTCTATTGAGATTAGAAGGGGGTACAGGAGTGGAGTGGCGACACTGATTGTAAGAATAAGAGGTTGGCAATATACATTGTGGTTTCTATATATTCCTGTATTCCGCTGCAGTTGATCGTTGGCGGTAAGCATTAAAGGGCGTGGGGACATCAAATCTTCCCCACAATTACGAATTGCGACTGAAGTGACGTGCCTCTCGTGTAGATTTTGCGTCTCGTGAGTGACGGATTTGGCAGAGAATGCCGTTAACTTTCTCTGGACTGACATTCTGCGAAATTAGTGGCGGTCTGGCGTGCGCGCAGGGCCCTGTGCCAGAGAAAGGCGGGCGGCAGAAGCATGGTTACGGTGCGGTGCGCCTGCCGGCCACGGTCTCGAGTTGCCAGATAAACGCGCGTCGCTCTCACGTCGGTTCCGCCTCGCCTTCCCACCGGGGCCAATGCCCGGCCCACGCCTAGGTACACCGATAACGCACTCCCACGCAGGCCGAGTCCGTGCTCCGCCCGGCCTGATCGAGGTGGCACACATTTCTTGTACCTCATCATGACCTTACCTACCGCAACAAGTACCAGATGGTTCTCATTGAAGTACAGCTACTCTCGGAAGCACTGTGTGGATTGTAATTGTCGCACGGCACCGAAACTTGGTAGATGTGTTCCTGCATTAATGCGGAACCGATTTACACCGGAAAAAAATTAGTTCCAATTTTGGCCACCGGGTGCAAATCTGGTGCTGCACACTGTTTGTATGACGGTATTACATCCACGCTCTCATTTTGAAAGCATAACGCGAGTGGAAACTACGGTTATCGAGATGAGAGACCGTTCACTAGGGATGGCGGTCATCGCTGACGCAACGTCAGTTTAACCTAACTATTAAAACATCTCACAATAACCAATTTCTCAAATGACTCATTTTCCGCTTTTCATGCCTGTTATTTCCTGCAATAAAAGTCGAAATACACTCCTGGAAATGGAAAAAAGAACACATTGACACCGGTGTGTCAGACCCACCATACTTGCTCCGGACACTGCGAGAGGGCTATACAAGCAATGATCACACGCACGGCACAGCGGACACACCAGGAACCGCGGTGTTGGCCGCCGAATGGCGCTAGCTGCGCAGCATTTGTGCACCGCCGCCGTCAGTGTCAGCCAGTTTGCCGTGGCATACGGAGCTCCATCGCAGTCTTTAACACTGGTAGCATGCCGCGACAGCGTGGACGTGAACCGTATGTGCAGTTGACGGACTTTGAGCGAGGGCGTATAGTGGGCATGCGGGAGGCCGGGTGGACGTACCGCCGAATTGCTCCACACGTGGGGCGTGAGGTCTCCACAGTACATCGATGTTGTCGCCAGTGGTCGGCGGAAGGTGCACGTGCCCGTCGACCTGGGACCGGACCGCAGCGACGCACGGATGCACGCCAAGACCGTAGGATCCTACGCAGTGCCGTAGGGGACCGCACCGCCACTTCCCAGCAAATTAGGGACACTGTTGCTCCTGGGGTATCGGCGAGGACCATTCGCAACCATCTCCATGAAGCTGGGCTACGGTCCCGCACACCGTTAGGCCGTCTTCCGTTCACGCCCCAACATCGTGCAGCCCGCCTCCAGTGGTGTCGCGACAGGCGTGAATGGAGGGACGAATGGAGACGTGTCGTCTTCAGCGATGAGAGTCGCTTCTGCCTTGGTGCCAATGATGGTCGTATGCGTGTTTGGCGCCGTGCAGGTGAGCGCCACAATCAGGACTGCCTACGACCGAGGCACACAGGGCCAACACCCGGCATCATGGTGTGGGGACCGATCTCCTACACTGGCCGTACACCACTGGTGATCGTCGAGGGGACACTGAATAGTGCACGGTACATCCAAACCGTCATCGAACCCATCGTTCTACCATTCCTAGACCGGCAAGGGAACTTGCTGTTCCAACAGGACAATGCACGTCCGCATGTATCCCGTGCCACCCAACGTGCTCTAGAAGGTGTAAGTCAACTACCCTGACCAGCAAGATCTCCGGATCTGTCCCCCATTGAGCATGTTTGGGACTGGATGAAGCGTCGTCTCACGCGGTCTGCACGTCCAGCACGAACGCTGGTCCAACTGAGGCGCCAGGTGGAAATGGCATGGCAAGCCGTTCCACAGGACTACATCCAGCATCTCTACGATCGTCTCCATGGGAGAATAGCAGCCTGCATTGCTGCGAAAGGTGGATATACACTGTACTAGTGCCGACATTGTGCATGCTCTGTTGCCTGTGTCTATGTGCCTGTGGTTCTGTCAGTGTGATCATGTGATGTATCTGACCCCAGGAATGTGTCAATAAAGTTTCCCCTTCCTGGGACAATGAATTCACGGTGTTCTTATTTCAATTTCCAGGAGTGTAGATAGAAGATTTAAAAATTTTGTCGCTCTCAGTTTCAAGATACATCGTATCAAAATATTAAATTAAATAGGTAAATAAAAGAAAACTTAGTCCGTCCACCGTTCGCTGCTTTTCTCGAAAAGTGATAAGTTAATGAATACCACAAAAGGCTCAGTATTCACCTACTGATTATAATTTTTTGAAGCTCTGGCTCAAAAATCATGTTCTAAGCGGGGATTACACACTATTTGGGCGTTGCGAATGGTCAGTGCATAAGGGTAAAAAGCGATGTTGAAGAACTCTGTTTTTCGTGTTAATGTGTCCCTTTGAAGGACTACAAGCAGAGAAAGGCATATTATTTAGGCACTGGCAGCAGTTCAGCTACTTTATATTTTTATTGTATACTATGAATGAACTACTGTTATGTTTTTAATTTATTAGAGCCACCATAATTTCCTTCGTCTTTTATTATTTCATAGAAGTGGCAGACAAATCTTAAATGTTTCGCCGGCCGGTGTGGCCGTGCGGCTCTAGGCGCTTCAGTCTGGAACCGCGTGACCGCTATGGTCGCAGGTTCGAATCCTGCCTCGAGCATGGATGTGTGTGATGTCCTTAGGTTAGTTAGGTTTAAGTAGTTCTAAGTTCTAGGGGACTGATGACCACAGATGTTAAGTCCCATAGTGCTCAGAGCCATTTGAACCATTTCTTAAATGTTTCAAGGCGAAGGCTTTGTGCTTCATTCCTGTGTAACTTCGCAAAAATAATTCTGACTAGCATTGGTGCCATTCAGCGAAACAACGAATGTCCGGTGGCGACAGCGAGAAACTACTGTAGACACCAGGTGGGGGCAAGTCTTGCACATTGCAAGTACACGTGTATACACATCTGTTTGTTGTTCGTGTCTGTCGGCATTGTTATTAAAACAGCACTGATCGCTTTTCCGTTTTCTATAATAACGCAATAATTTGAACCCATGCAAATTTCACGAATGAAAATTACTCATTTTTAAAAAAAAAAAATTATCCAAAGACGAAAAATTTTAGCATTGCTGCTAACTGATATTTCAGTTTTCTATTTTGTTATTTTCTTTAAAAATTAAAAAATACGCATTTTATAAGCGTGATCAAACAATAACGGAAAAATACCGGTTATTCGGAACTAAAATACCGATATCGGTTTTAGCCGGTCGGTTTTTCCCATCCCTACCTTGCACTGTTTTATGTGCTCGGCAGCAATTACAGTGATTTTCGCCGACTGAAAGTTCTGAGGAGAGGCTCGATGTCATTAAATGGTTCAAAGAAGATGATAACGAAATTCGAAAACACGGGTGAGCTTGATGTGATACCTGGAAGAGGAAGGCGTCTTGTCCAGGCGAAAGTTATCGACGAAGTTGCTGTCCGCCTATTGGTCGGAAGCGGCACAAGATAGGGTCAAGCATGGCATAATTATGCTGCCAAATTTGAACCAATCTGGTTTCGGCAGCCCAGCACGCCTATTCGACCACATGCTGCAGGCAAATCAATTTCTATACGACCCATACGGGCCTGCGGAACTACTTAGGATATGCATCACCAAATTGCCGATGCGCCACGTCATTCTTGCGGGACGATGTAAAGAGGACGTGGAAACGTTTAAGACACTTCTCCAAGAGTTGGAATATAATACAGCAGAATGCCCGCCTAATCATGTACAAAGTTATTACGGGGCACAGAAGCGCGATCGCAGTCATGGCCGTAGTACTAATCAACGGCGTGACTGGTCGTCGCGACGCGAACGGAACAATAATCGGGACCGGCCCTATAGAAACTGGGGTAACAGTCGCGAACACAGGTGGAACAAAGGAAATGATCGAGGACGTGGACAGGATCGTGAACGCAACATTTACGGCAACCAGAATCGATACTACGGTGAACACGGTGGGAATAGGACTGTAGGCGGAGCACCTCATGATGTTGAAATTCGGCCGGCTAACCCAAGACATAATCCAGCAAATGGAAATGAACAAAATCGGCAATGACAAACGATCAGCGCAGAAGGCGCCCAATCGGAACAAATGAGCGACATGGCAAATGAGTAGAAAAGACAGTGAGAAGTAGAGAGGACGGTGAGGAGAAAGAATTGATTACTTTAAATTTGTGACGTAAGCATTTTGAATAATATGTTGGTAAAAATAATGATAAAGATGTTTCTATGTGATTGATTAAAGTGATGTTTTTAGTTTTTTTTCTTTCCTTGTGCAATTAGGATTTAGGTTGGTTCAAATGTGAAGATAAAAGGTTTCTTTGTGAACGAGTATAATGCTGTTTATGGTTTTTTTTTGTGTAAATTGAAAAGAGTCGCTCCTGAGAGAAGCAAGATCTGTGTTGAATTAATGCAAAACTCAGGGGAATATCCGATCTGTGGGTATTATGGGTCTGGCAAACCCAGGTCCCCAGCTGTTAGTAGCCTTGTTTCCGATTTTCTGCTTTCAGTGCTACTGTCTATCTATTACTATTCTATATCTGTCAGTATAAATGAGGATCTCTTACTATAGTATGTGTGCTGTATGAATATTTTAAGATAGGAGAACTCTGAGGAAGGAATGAGTAAGTTTAGAATCTTGAAAACAGGATGCGATAATACGATTGTTTAACCATTGGCTTCCCAATATGCGATGATATGTTAATATTGATGAGATATGTTTTTTTGTTCTTTATAGTTGAGTAGGTAAAGTGCTGTCTGTGGATTTCGTCAGTATATTGATTCCCTTCAAGGTGAAAGAAGAATTGTGGTTTGTGTAATTTACGTGGCCCTGAAATATTATTGTGGTAGTCAAATACGAGCAGTTTTTCAGCAAATGGAGAATGGAACAGAAATATGGATCCTTTATGTAGTCTTGATTGATGTTGAGCCAAAGCCTGAAAAATTATTCTGCGTTAATACTTGTCCTAGAAAAGCGACGTTTATGTGTTTTGCTGATGCTGTGAGCATTACAGCTTACTGTTTTCGCTGGTGCGGGATGCACTGCAGCCTATATGAGTTGTGCTGAAGAAATTTCCCTCTTGAAGGTACAGGAAGATTAAATAATTTTGATTATTGGACCGAAGGAAAGCTTGGTTTAGCTAATGTAATAAGGATGAAGCAAACCATTTGTCATTTAAAGTACAGGAGGATTCGGATCTTTTGTGTCTGTTGTAAGTTCAATATGCTAAGATGAAACAGTTTTACAGAATAGAGGAGACCACAATTTTGCCATTCATGAGAAATGAATCCAGAATAACCACCACAGGCGAAATAACTGATTTGGAAGCGAAAGGTAACTTAAAGAAGGAACGACATGAGTAAGAAAATGTAGTATAACCTGTGTAAGGAAAATATTTTTACCCCGCTCAGAGTCATCTATGTGATTAATTCTTCTGATAACGTAATTTTAGATGAAATTTTCTTACTGTTTTATGTGTGAATATATGAGTATGATAAATGTATAATTGCGAGTCTCTTTTTAGGTGTGTCAACTGGTATAAATGTTTTGGCGTGTAAATAACCATTGTTCTTTTTACTGTGTATGTTTAAGGAAAGTTTCTCCATATTTATCATGTGACAAGACATATGTGGCGAGCATCAGGAAGAGGACGAATTAGAAAAATGTTGTAGTGGTGTAAACACTTTGTTGAAGTAGCATTGAAGTAGCTTGTTGGATTAACTAGTAGTGGATAGAAGTAGAATTTTGAGTAATACATCTTTATGGGCAGTTAGTTTGTAGTATAGACAACAGCTCTGCATGTGTGTGTGTGTGTGTAAATAACATGTGAACCCTATGCTGCCCTGACCTATACTTGCACAAGACATAATCCTATTCATTTTAGTGAATTAATAAGTAGGATTTGATTTATTAAAACGGAAGTGAACCACATTAGTGATGTGGATTTAGATATTATATTGTCAGTTCATTTAATTTTTATGTTTATAGTGTCAAGTCATTTCACTTTTATTTTTTATATTGTCAAGTCATTTAACTTTTATTTTTATATTGTCGATTCATCTAACTTTTTTTTATTTAAAAAAAAATTAAGTCTCACTTTTGTTCTTAAAAATTGTGAAAGACAATACTAAGTGGTATTATGTATGACATTTTGTAATCACATAACTATGATGAACAATTTCTGTGAATGCAGTTGAGAACGTGAAAGCGAACCGGCTAAACTCTTACGTGACAGCGGAAGCAGCGAGGAGGAGGGCTAGTTGTAAATTGGCGGGTTTCCCAGCAGGACACGCTGTCAACCGGGCCACTTCGGGAGCGCGGTCACAACAAAAGAAGGGTACGGGACAAACACTGTCCCTTGCGCCCGGAGCTAATGGCCGGCCGCACCAGTGCGACCCTTCGTGGAGGTGATGACCTGAGATGGCCGAGCGGTCCACCGCGCGGAAATCCATCTGCTGGCAACGCACCACGCGCACGCGACCGTGACGAGACGGCCGCGGTGAAACGACAAAAGACAGGGGATAAAGGGGCGTGGAGCCTTTTGACAGGTACTGTCCAGAGAAACTTGCAGACGTCAACGACACCTATCGACATTTCCTGACGGATGCCTACTGTCAAGCGACAGTAAATCATGGTTTGATGTTCTCTGGTCGCTAAGGCTGGCACAAAGAAGAGCCATTAAGTGTCATCCTTGCCCAGGAATATCAAACCGGCGAGCCAATTGAGGATAACTCAAGAATGTAACAACACAAGGGGCATGGAGCCTTTTGACACATACTGTCCAGAGAAACTGGCAGACTTCAACGACGCCTATCAACATTTCTTGGCGGATGCCCACTGTCAAGCGACAGTAAATCATAGTTCGATGTTCTCTGGTAGCTAAGGGTGGCACAAAGAAGAGCCATTAAGTGTCATCCTTGCCCAGGAATATCAACCTGGCGTGTCAAATGAGGATACCGCAGGAATTTGACAACACAAACATGGAACCAAATCGAGATGTACGTGACACGGGCCACCAAGAGAAACTTCATGAGAGGGCTGAGACGGCGGGATTGCACGCAACAGATGGACAAAAAATCCCTACTGACAGCTGCGGCGACGAACCCCTCCCCCTATATTGTGCCTTGGAACAGTGTGTTTCTGTCAGAGAAACTTTGACTCGTGTGTTTTGCAGGGGTTCGATTCATTGGTGTTTGTTAGACTGACTCTTGTATTTTGCAGGTGTTCTATTTATTGTTTTTTTTTTAGACTTTGACTCTTGTATTTTACAGGTGTTTTATTTATTGGTGTTTTTTTAGACGTTGACTATTGTACTTTCAGAGCTGTTTTATTGATCAATATTCGTTATTGTGTGATTTATTAGATTTGTGATATTTTGTTTCGTAAATTCATTCCTGTGGCATTGCTTCGTTTACCAGTCAGATAGATATTCATGCTCATTGGACTGTGATCGATTAACTTTTGCATGGGGCATATTTATAGTGAGGAACCCCTTAAGGGTAACAATCACATTATTAATTGTTGTTTCAGTATAATGACACAGTGATCATTGTTTGCTAACTAACTGAAGTATAGTAGAGTCATTGAATTAGTGCCACAAAGTTATTTTAATTCTACAAATTTTTAGTTTTATAAGATATAGAATTTTTTTGTGATAACCACTTTGTAAAACATGTTTTTTCTCTTATTATCACTTTCTTTGGCTTTTGCGGATTGTGCATTGTAATGTTCTGCTTTATAATACTGATGTTATGCCATGTTTTCTTTTTAATTGCTGTGGCACCTTTGCTATTTTCATAAATTTTACTTGTTAATCAACAGTCATAAATTTTCCTGTGATCAGTTGGCTCTTGCAATGAGCAAATACTGGTGAACTCCTGAAGGGTAACAACCAGAAATTGTTTTCATATTAATTACACAGGAACCATTGTTTTTACTTGATGACCGAATTAGGTCTACACTATCTTTTAAATAGGTGTCACAGAATGTGTTGTTTTTCTCTTTTAAATTGGTAGATTCTAAAAATGTGTTGAAATTATTGTGTTTTAGCAAGTAGTTGGTGACCTTTTGCCTTTTCTTTACATTTTTGGTTTATGTTGGGTGTGAGAAGCCTGCTTGGGAATGTCCTAGCATGGCCAGAAAATTCCCTGCACAGTCTTTTCCCGGAGCGTTGGGGTTATGAAAGGTCTCTGTTCGATTCCTTTCATGTTAATTTCTTAAATCTGTTGTCATTTACGGCATAAATTCCTCGTCTAAATTTACTGTGGCGTTTCTGACTATCTGGGAGGAGACTGAGTAGTGGAACAAGTTACTTTTACACATAAACAAGAACGATCTGTCACACTACTACACTTTAAAACACAGTTTATATGTAATTCATGTCACACAGTCTGATACGGAACCTACATCCGCTGTCTTTTATATACTGTATATGATAAGATACTGTCATCCCCCTTCCCTTCTGTGTGAGAGGATGAATGAGCAAATGTATTTCTAGTTGCATGCTTGAGGGTAGCAGACAAGCCTGTCTGCTAGAGAACAGTAGGGCCAACGTCGGAACAGGTAGCTACGCTTTCTAAAAGCAAAGAGGTTTCTATCCTTAGTATGGTCCTGTCCGTCCCTTGTCATGTTGGTATAGAAAGTTGCCTCTCTGGCCACTTCCGTTTGTATTTGTGAGCCACCCTCAGGAAGGGACCACGGCAGTCTGTCCGCGGCAAGTGTCTGAAGTGGTAAGATCTCCGGCTAAGCACGTGTCTGCTAAGTCCGTAGGACAATGGATTTCTTAAGATCAGCCTAACTGAAAATTTAATCACCTTTATTTCAGGTTTAGCTCTAAAATATCTTATGTTATCTTAAATTGCAACGCAGTGTAATTCGAGTTGAAGTTCTGAATATATTCCGGTAGTTGCTTTGTCACTACTTTGTGAGTAAAGTGGAACCACGTGTTGATCAGTAACTCTAAGTAAGTTCATCAATCTTAAATGCGAATGCGCGTGAGATTATAACGTCTCGTCTTGACAATATTTTTCAATATAGCAACTTTTCTTTATGTTCAACCCACGTGGGGTGTACTTTGTGAGACCAGTACCACGTGCTTATACAATTGTTTGACCCATCAGGTTAATAGTAAGACGATAGTAAACAGTTCGAGGTTTTTCTTTTGTAAATTGCTTTTCGATCTAATTTATTTTAATTATCAAAATTATTGTGGAGTTACACTCTTTGTGTAAACCAAGTTGACCACGTGAAGCATGTGGCGTAATCATCAAAGTAGCCCTCAGCTATTCTTTTCGGGAAGATTTCACAGAGAGTTAGTATGAATTTTGTATTCCAGTGTGTGGTAATTACATGACTGACAGGATTGTGCTACGAACGTAACTTCTTTGGGTGAAAATTGAATCGGTTGGTTGTGGTTAATTTCCTCTTGCATATGTTTCAACGTTCTTCGTGTGTTATTTTATGAATGCAGTGTTGTATGCTCCATACTTGATGTGTTCTGTAATTTTACAATCTCACATTTTCACAATCCTAAATAAGGCACCAGTTTAGTTATGAATCAAGTTTAAGATGCTGAAATTTCAATGATCAATGTTGAAATAAATTTCCAAATATAAACTGATTTATTTCTTTTTGTTTAAATTCTCTTTATATATATATATATATATATATATATATATATATATATATATATATATATATATCACCGGTTGTCGTATAACTATTAAAAGATTATAATTAATATTAGTCTGGTTGGGAATTTGGTAAGCTAGACTGGATACCTGGTGAAACAGATGCGCAGTAATGCAAGGTTAACTTCCCCAGACAGCTCACAGCTTTTAACGCGCTTTTATTGTCTATCAGCACCGCTTTCATAGCAAAATAAAGCAACAACATTACAATTTAGTTGCCTATAATGTTTGTCATTGCTACACTATTGGTGTATTGCAACAACCACATTACTTCAGGAGGAGCTCGAACAGATACTACAACGCACACATAAATTATTAGTAATTTATTAAAACTTGTGAATGCTAACTAATTAACCTAGCAAACAATTAATGTCCACACAGATGACAGTCTGTTGAGCCGTTGTGGACGTGGTACAGCGGCTGGTCAAATATTTAACAAAGAAATTCACCTAACAGCCGTGCAAATTCATATGTTATTTTATTGTACTTTCGCTACCAGTTTAGGGAATTCAATATGCCATCTTCCTGCCTCATATGGATCTCTCAAAAATTGGACTTGACTGCAATAACAGTTCGATCACTATAGACGCCGCAACTGGTTTCAGTCTGGCCCGCGAAGGAAATACGTGGGAGAGAGAGATAGACTGAGAGAGAGAGACGCTCCCACATTCTACTGAGCCCGTGACGTATTTTAGGATATTCGTCATTCTGTTCTTCGCTTATTCCAGTTTGGCTTCGGTGTAATACAACCGATACACGCTAAGTTAAAGCGACGTATATTTAGCGTGCTGTTCGGGAAGCATGTAAATTTTTCACGTTATTTTACAGTTGGTGAGGATAGTTAGAAATTGTGGCTGGGTGGCAGGAAATAAACACAAGTACCAACTTAAGAGGTGACAGCGGTAGTTTTCCGAGCAAACAGTTATATCAGGGGAGAAATGGAAGCAGAAATAGTGACACGATGTGTCGCTTACTCCATCGTTTCCAGTTACCAGGATAGGTACCAACTGGACTGTGTAGAGTGCCGTGCGGAGAACACCAGCGACGGGCAATGTATTCTCCATCCCTTTCGGCACAGGATGCATCATGCGGTCGACTTCTTGAGGCACCTGTAAGCGATTAAATTTGTTTGTGCAGTCCGCTGTTTGTTTTCAGCAGATTTGTCATACAAGGGCGCCGACGTACAAATCATTTGTCAAACAAAACACCACTTTTGAAGCAGCTCTCACGCTACACGCCGCGCGGGGTAGCCGAGCGGTCTCGGGTGCCTTGCCGGCCGTTGTGGCCGACGGTCCTAGGTGCTTCAGTCCGGAACGGCGCTGCTGCTACGGTCGCAGGTTCGAATTCTGGCTCGGGCATAGATGTGTGTGATGTCCTTAGGTTAGTTAGGTTTGAGTAGTTTCTAAGTCTAGGGCACTGATGACCTCAGATTAGAGCCATTTGAACCATTTTTTTTTTTTTTTGAGGCGCCTTGTAACGATTCGTGCGGCTTCCCCCGTTGGAGGTTCGAGCCCTCCCTCGGCTATGAGTGTGTGTGTTGTCCTTAGCGTAAGTTAGTTTAAGACAGATTCAATAGTGTGTAAGCTCAGAGACCGATGACCTCAGCAATTTGGTCCCATAAGATCTTACCACAAATTTCCAAATTTTTCCACTCTTCATGCACAGCGTCGCCACATTTAATGCTATTGAGAACGGCTGTCGATGCAGGCAACGAACATCTTGTCAGACCTGACTTCCTTCCAACGTTTAGAATGTTTAAATAAAAAGGTGGGAATTTAAGGAGATGGGACCTGCATAAACTTAAAGAACCAGAGATTGTACAGAGTTTCAGGGAGAGCATAAGGGAACAATTGACAGGAATGGGGGAAAGAAATACAGTAGAAGAAGAATGGGTAGCTTTGAGGGATGAAATAGTGAAGGCAGCAGAGGATCAAATAGGTAAAAAGAAGAGGGCTAGTAGAAACCCTTGGGTAACAGAATAAATATTGAATTTAATTGATGAAAGGAGAAAATACAAAAACGCAGTGAATGAAGCAGGCAAAAAGGAATACAAACGCCTCAAAAATGAGATCGACAGGAAGTGCAAAATGGCTAAGCAGGGATGGCTAGAGGACAAATGTAAGGATGTAGAGACTTATCTCACTAGGGGTAAGATAGATACTGCCTACAGGAAAATTAAAGAGACCTTTGGAGAAAAGAGAACCACTTGTATGAATATCAAGAGCTCAGATGGAAACCCAGTTCTAAGCAAAGAAGGGAAAGCAGAAATGTGGAAGGGGTATATAGAGGGCCTATACAAGGGCAATGTACTTGAGGACAATATTATGGAAATGGAAGACGATGTAGATGAAGATGAAATGGGAGATATGATATTGCGTGAAGAGTTTGACAGACCACTGAAAGACCTGAGTCGAAACAAGGCCCCCGGAGTAGACAACATTCCATTAGAACTACTGACAACCTTGGGAGAGCCAGTCCTGACAAAACTCTACCACCTGGTGAGCAAGATGTATGAGACAGGCGAAATACCCTCAGACTTCAAGAAGAATATAATAATGCCAATCCCAAAGAAAGCAGGTGTTGACAGATGTGAAAATTACCGAACTATCAGTTTAATAAGTCACAGCTGCAAAATACTAACGCGAATTCTTTACAGACGAATGGAAAAACTGGTAGAAGCGGACCTCGGGGAAGATCAGTTTGGATTCCGTAGAAATGTTGGAACACGTGAGGCAATACTGACCCTACGACTTATCTTAGAAGAAAGATTAAGGAAAGGCAAACCTACGTTTCTAGCATTTGTAGACTTAGAGAAAGCTTTTGACATTGTTGACTGGAATACTCTCTTTCAAATTCTGAAGGTGGCAGGGGTAAAATACAGAGAGCGAAAGGCTATTTACAATTTGTACAGAAACCAGATGGCAATTATAAGAGTCGAGGGGTACTAAAGGGAAGCAGTGGTTGGGAAGGGAGTGAGACAGGGTTGTAGCCTATCCCCGATGTTATTCAATCTGTATATTGAGCAAGCAATAAGGGAAACAAAAGAAAAGTTCGGCGTAGGTATTAAAATCCATGGAGAAGAAATAAAAACTTTGAGGTTCGCCGATGACATTGTAATTCTGTCAGAGACAGCAAAAGACTTGGAAGATCAGTTGAACGGAATGGACAGTGTCTTGAAAGGAGGTTATAAGATGAATATCAACAAAAGCAAAACGAGGATAATGGAAGGTAGTCGAATTAAGTCGGGTGATGCTGAGGGAATTAGATTAGGAAATGACACACTTCAAGTAGTAAAGGAGTTTTGCTATTTGGGGAGCAAAATAACTGTAAATGGTCGAAGTAGAGAGGATATAAAATGTAGACTGGCAATGGCAAGGAAAGCGTTTCTGAAGAAGAGAAATGTGTTAACATCGAGTATCGATTTAAGCGTCAGGAAGTCGTTTCTGAAAGTATTTGTATGGAGTGTAGCCATGCATGGAAGTGAAACATGGACGATAACCAGTTTGGACAAGAAGAGAATAGAAACTTTCGAAATGTGGTGCTACAGAAGAATGCTGAAGATTAGATGGGTTGATCACATAACTAATGAGGAGGTATTGAGTAGAATTGGGGAGAATAGGAGCTTGTGGCACAACTTGACTAGAAGAAGGGATCGGTTGGTAGGACATGTTCTGAGACGCCGAGGGATCACCAATTTAGTATTGGAGGGCAGCGTGGAGGGTAAAAATCGTACAGGGAGACCAAGAGATGAATACACTAAACAGATTCAGAAGGATGTAGGTTGCAGTAGGTACTGGGACATGAAGCAGCTTGCACAGGATGGAGTAGCATGGAGAGCTGCATCAAACCAGTCTCAGGACTGAAGAACACAACAACAACAACAAATAACTTACGGGAATGCAGCCGGGTGACGTTGTAGACAAACGCCGATACTTCGAAAGGAACACACCCTGCCATTTTCGAGGCAAAACTGCAGAAAGTAAGCGCTTTGCAAGGGTATTTGAAACTTCGGTTCTCAGAAAAACTCGGGAAAGATAACACTCCCACCCACTGTAAACAATAGCGTCGACACAAAGTAAATATGAACGACGTCAGAAGTTGTCGATAGTGAAATTAACAATCAACCGGTAGGGCAGGATAAACTCGGTCCTTATATTTTTACATAAGAGAGGTGTAGCAGGATTCTGCGTAGAATGTAAACAGTGTCCATCATCTCTATTTAAAAGTTTACTTGGTCATTCAATTTTAACAGCTTCCTTAATAACGCTGTAAATAACTGAAAGTGCATGCCAGAATCTCTGTGTTGTCATATTCCATAAGATGACCGGTGCCAAGACAATGTTCTGCAATGGCTGATTTGCTCAGCTGTAGTAAGCGTGTGTGCCGCGTATGCTCAGGACACCGGTCCCTCACAATCCTGACAGTCTGGCAAAAACACACGATATGCTACAACTGCAAGGAACAGTTCATTCGCATTCTGAAGGACGACGGTTCAAACTCGCGTCCGGCCATCCCGTTTTACATTTTGCACGATTACCCTAAATCCCTTAAGGCAAATGCCGGGATAGATCCTTCGGAGGGGCACGGCCGCTTCCCTTCTCCATCCGTCGCTAGTCGGAAGTTGTGCTCCATCTCTAATGATCTCGTTGTCGACGGGACATTAAACACTAATCAATCATATATGTGTGAATTCCTAAGGGACCAAACTGCTGAGGCCATCGGTCTCTAGACTTACACACTATTTAAATTACCTTATGCTAAGAACAACACACACACCCATTCCCGAGGGAGGACTCGAACCTCCGGCGGGAGGAGCCGCGCAGACCTTAACATGGCCTGCGGTACTAATCTCCTCCTCCTCAAACTGCAAGGAATACCGTAGACATCCGTCTTACGCAAACCAATGTAATCTTTTAAGAAACCTAGGAGAACCCAGGTCTTAGATGGTTGTACAAAAACATAGTTCATATTATATTTCCGCAAAATATGACAAATGATTTTCGAAATGCGCTCTGCGTAAGGCAAAAAGACTTTGATACCACCTCGGTATTATCATCGCTAGACTGGTGCACAGTTGGTTGATAGCGCAACACACCTCTGATCTGTCTTTCACTATAACCATTTTGATGAAAGATGTCTTCCAAATGGGTTAATTCAGCTGACAAACTCTCATGGTCCGAGATGACATGGACCCTGTGAACCAAGGTACGAAGTAACCCTTCACGTTGAGCTGGATGGTGATAACCACCAGCCTGCAGATACAAGGCAGTGTGAGTAGGCTGCCTTTAAATCACATGTCCCAACGTACCATCCATCTTTCTCCTGACCAACACATCAAGGAAGGGAAGACAGCCATCCTTTTTCATCTCCATCGCGAAACAAATATTCTGGGGACTGAATTCAGGTGCCCTAAATAGTTGTTCAAATTTTCACTGCCATGAGGCTAAACTACAAAAGTACCGTCTACACATCTGAAAAAACACGCCGGTTTCAAAGCTTCCTACCCCAAGCCACGTTCCTCGAAGTCTTCCATAAACAAATTGGCAATAACAGGTGACAACGGGCTTCCCATCGTAATTCCTTTTGTCTGCTCGTAGTGCTGGCCATTGAATACAAAGTAAGTGGAAGTCAACACATGTCGAAATAGGTTTGTTAATTCAACAACAAAGCTAATCTCAGTCAACCGCAACGAATCAGACAGAGGAACACGGGTGAAGGAAAGAACCACATTAAACTTGCTAGAATATCGGAATCATTCAAACGCATTCCCTCTAATCGATGTAAGAAATCCACTCAGTTCTTAATGTGATGCTCACACAGACATGCTGCAGGACTCAACAGAATAGCAAATTTTTTTTCTGCACGATATATTGGACTACCGATATTACAATCAGACGAAGAGGAAGCCCTTCCTTGTGGGCCTTGGGGAAACCATATAACCGAGGGGGAACAGCACGATAAGAATTACGACTTTTGACAGTCTCCTGCAATAAGTAGCTTTTCTTCAGGAGGTTGTTAGTCTTTCTCTAAACACTTTTTTTGTGAGGTTAGCACCGATCCTGCGATACGCTGAATCAGATACTAAACACTGCTTGTCCAAATCAGCGGTAGCAATGCCCTTGATCGCAGTTAAAATAACAATATCCGGATCAACACTAAGTGAACATAATACAGCCTTCTCAGCTCTGCAGTGATATTACTCTTGCTCTCTCTTTTGTCAAAAAACAGAGGGACGGAGTTTATGCTACCTCGCCCGTTGATTATTATTAATTTCACTGTCCGCAACTTCTAACGTCGTTCAGCTTTGGTTTGTGATGGCGCTAAAGTTTACAGTGTGTGTGTGGGTACCATCTATCCGGAGTTTCTCTGAGGACCGAGGTTTCAAATTCCCTTGTACAGCGCTTACTTCCTGCAGCTCCCAGTAATGTTTCGAACAAATCATTGCTCTGAATGCATAAATATGTTTCATACCACGACCATTTTTCTCCAGTAGGCTATTCTCAAGTATTACAAAAGTACACTATGTGATCAAAAGTATTCGGACACCTGGCTGAAAATGACTTACAAGTTCGTGGCGCCCTCCATCGGTAATTCTGGAATTCAATATGGTGTTGGCCCATCCTTAGCCTTGATTACAGCTCCCACTCTCGCAGGCATACGTTCAGTCAGTTGCTGGAACGTTTCTTGGGGAATGGCAGCCCATTCTTCACGGAGTGCTGTACTGAGGAGAGTTATCGATGTCGGTCAGTGAGGCCTGGCACGAAGTCGGCATTCCAAAACATCCCAAAGGTGTTCTATAGGATTCAGGTCAGGACTCCGTGCAGGCCAGTGCATTACAGGGATGTTATTGTTGTGTAACCACTTCGCCATAGGCCGTGCATTATAAACAGGTGCTCGATCGTGTTGAAAGATGCAGCCGCCATCCCCGAATTGCTCATCAACAGTAGGAAGGAAGAAGGTGCTTAAAACATTAATATAGGCCTGTGCTGTGATAGTGCCACGCAAAACAACAAGAGGTGAAAGCCCCGTCCATGAAAAACACAACCACACCATAACACCACCACCTCGGAATTTTACTGTTGGCACTACACACACTGGCAGATGACGTTCACCGGGCATTCGCCATACCCAAACCCTGCCATTGGATCGCCACATTGTGTTCGGTGGCTCGTCACTCCATACAACGTTTTCCACTGTTCATTCATCCAATGTTTATGCTTCTTACACCAAGCGAGGCGTCGTTTGGCATTTGCCGCATAATGTGTGGCTTATTAGCAGCCGCTCGACCATGAAATCCAAGTTTTCTCACCTCCCGTCTGACTGTCATAGTACTTGCAGTGGATCATGATGCTGTTTGGAATTCTTGTGTGATGGTCTGGATAGATGTCTGCCTATTACTCATTACGACCCTCTTCAACTGCCTTCGATCCCTGTCAGTCAACAGACGAGGTTGGCCTGTACGCTTTTGTGCTGTTCGTGCCTTTCACGTTTCCACTTGACTACCACATCGAAAACAGTGGACCTAGGGATGTTTAGGAGTGTGGAAATCTCGCGTACACACGTATGACATAGTGACACCCAATCACCTGACCACTACCGCAGTTCGTGAGTTCCGCGGAACGCCTCATTCTGCTCTCTCACGCTGTCTAATGACTACTGACGTCGCTAATATGGAGTACCTGGCAGTAGGTGGCAGCACCATGCATCTAACTTCAAAAACGTATGTTTTTGGGGGTTTCCGGATACTTTTGATCACATAGTGTATCTCGCACAACGAGACACTTGTGTGAAATACTTGCTGAACAGCCGGCCGCTGTGACTGAGCACTTCTAGGCGCTCCAGTCCGGAACCACGTGGCTGCTACGGTCCCAAGCGTCCATCTATGCAACTGGGTAGTCTCACCAGCTCAGCACACCTAAATGCGAACTGCAGAAAACCGCTAACAGGTAAAATGACCTTTTAACAAAAGTCTGTTTTCTGTTGTGTAACGATACCCTACCTCAGAGTAATACTCTAGCAGACGACGAGAAGCGTGGTGTAGGCAATCTCTTTAGTAGACCTGTTGCATCCTCCAAGTGCTCTGCCAATAAAACGCAGTCTTTGGTTTGTCCTTCCAACAACAGTATCTACGTGACCGTACCAAATTAAGTTATTCGTAACTGTAATTCCTAGATATTTAGTTGAATTGACACCTTTAGATTTGTGTGGTATATTGTGTAATCGAAATTTAGCGGATTTCCTTTAGCACGCATTCATAGTACGAGTATTTTGCCACTTTTCCCACCAATTACATATTTGTCTAGGACATTTTGCAATTGGCTTTCATGTTCTGGTGACTTTACTAGTTGGCAGATGACAGCAACATCTGCAAATAATCGAAGAGGACTGCTAACATTGTCTCCTTAATCTTTTATGTAGATTCGATACAGCAAAGGGCCTATAACACTACCTTGGGGAACGCAAGATATCACTTCTGTTTTACTTCACGACTTCCCGTCGATTACTATGTACTGTTCATATTTGTGTACTGCTAAGCTTCTCAAAAAATAATGTGAAATCTAAGGATCGAAGATTAAATAAATAAAAATTACTTTATGCTTGTAACAGACGAAGAAATTATAATTTCTGTACGATCATATCTGAGGTCCGTAGAAACAGCACGCTTGTAAACCAGTTCTTGTGTTCGATTCACGAAGCGCAATCTTGTGCAATGCCGGATGTTTTGAGTTTCACAACTGGAGTACTATAGTGCATCTTAATCTCTCCCGCTCCACCCTCACTGGTTCAGTGCACATCTCTGTTTCTCAGTCTCTCTTTCTTCCTCTCTCTCTCTCCCTCTCTGTTTGCGTCTCCCTCTCCCTCCCTCTCACTCCAACATTATAAGCCCCTGCATGATATCATTACCATCTACATTCTTTTTGGTCCTTCTAGATTCAAATGGCGTGCTGGAACAAACCGGGAAGTACAGTTCGGATTGGCAATACTGTGACATATAAAGTATCTGTCTCGATATGTGCCCATATAGCGAAGCTTTATTATACCCTGAACTATAGACATAAACGTAAGCTAAGAAACGCGGAAACACTGTTAGTAACCTCGTTACATTTAAATCATCATTGAGTCTTTAGAATTTGAAGTTATGCTGCCAAGATATCCCAAATATTCTGACCATTGCCCACCGCGAGAGTGAATGCGGCCTTCCTGTTACTGCGGACACGTGACGCGGCTGATCAAGTACACTGGCGTGCAGAATTTAAGGACAGAAGCATGGTGTGTTGCTACCAAGTAACATAACTCGATGAAACTTGGACCATACATAGGGAGAACTACAACAGTATAGCACAGAAGGTAACTGTAACAAATACGCAATGGGAATGAACGGAAATGACACTTTCATTCAAAGACGATAATTAATCTGGAGTCAACGCGATTCATGATGATGCCCTGGACATTGAAAAATATGGGTCATGGTTCTTAACAGGGTGTGTGATCACCAAGGACAGCAATGCAGACTCTGCAACGTGCTCCCACGCTGGCCGCAAGATCGGTAAGTATCGTAGGGCGTACCATTCCTCCAATAGTGCGGTTCATTACCGCTGGACGGTCGTTAGTGCCTGTGTAAACAAACAAAAATTGTTCAAATGGCCCTGAACACTATGGGACTTAACATCGGAGGTCATCAGTCCCCTAGAACTTAGAACTACTTAAACCTAACTAACCTAAGGACAGCACACACATCAATGCCCGAGGCAGGATTCGAACCTACGACCGTATTAGTCGCGCGGTTCCGGACTGAAGCGCCTAGAACCGCTCGGCCAGCACATGTATACGTCCTGCAGTACTTCTTGCCAACTCATCCCACGGCTCCTCAATGGGATTTAAGTCGCGGGAAACGGGCAGGCCAATCCATTTGTCGAATATCCTCGCGTTACAGATCTGCTCCACCTGCGCTGTTCGATGCAGCCGAGCTTTATCATCCATAAAAAATGAAGTCAGAACCGAATGCAGCCCTGAAAACACGTAAATGTCCAAGGAGTGTAGCGCTACAATAACGATGGTAGGTCAGTATATCGTGTTCAAAGATTTGTAGGTCAGTACGCCCACGCAACATTATGCCTCACCACACTGCGACGCCTGGTCTACCAAACGATCATATTCGACACTGCTGGACGTTCACTCACATAGCGAGAGGTTTACACACTCCGTGCACACAGGAACACTGCCGAGCATGATCGCCCCTGCATATAGTTGGGTACAGCCTTGGGAAGAACTGAAGTGGTCAAAAATCGAATGTTAGCCTTTTTTATGCAGTCGACATCCTCATTAAATCGTTTACTCGGGGTGTACGCCACATGTCAGCGTGGAAATCAGATCCAGTGTCGCAAGTGTCGTGAATGATCAGCTGATTGAGGCGAGTGTAGACTTCTAATTTCTGAGTATGGTCAAGACTGCGTATGTGCTATAAAGAAAAACGGTGGTGTCACGGTGGTGTCATCTGCTTCTATCGATGCTTAACGAATTCTAGATGCTTTTACTACATCTACATCTACATCTGCATCCACATATATACTCCGCTGGCACCCAAGCGGTGTGTGGCGGAGGGCATAATTCGCGCCAAAGTCATATCCCCCCCCCTACCGCCCCCTCTGTTCCACTCGCGGATCACACGATGGAGAAACGACTGTCTGAACACCACCTTACAAACTCTAATTTCCCTTGTCTTTGAATGGTGATCATTGCACGATTTGAAAGTTGGTGGTAATAATAAACGCTCTACATCCTCGGTGAACATCGGATTTCGTAATTTAGTGAGCAGCCTCTTCAGTTCAGCGCGTCGTCTGTCTGCAAGTGCGTCCCACTTCAAACTTTCTATGAGATTTGTAACGCTTTCGCGATGGCTAAATGTACCAGTCACGAATCTTGCCGCTCTTCTTTGGACCTTCTCAATCTCTTGAATCAGACCCAACTGGTAAGGGTCCCGTACAGACGAACAACACTCTAAGACTGGACGAACTAACGTATTGTAAACAATTTTCCTTTGTTGAAGGACTGCATCGCTTCAGGATACAATAAAGTAATACATTTTGTATCTTTTCGTATTTTTCAAAATTTTTTCTTTGCTTGCTTTATTTTTCGTGGTACATTGTGGAAGCTGCATGAGGTGACAGAAAACTGTGTGTAAATAAACGACTTGTAGTAGCACAAGGTACCCCCCTCCACCCGCCACGTTACAATACAGTGGCTTGCGGAGCATGTATATAGATGTAGATATAGATTGGCAGTGACCCTCAGCATAAACAAAAGGAACATATTGCACATAAAAAGGCAGAAATATCCATTATTATATGATTACATGATCATGATTGCTGAATAATCACTGGAAGCAGTCAGCCCACAAAATACCTAGGAGCACGCGTGCGGAGCGAATTAAAGTGGAACAACTACATAAAATTAACTGCAGATAAGGGAGACGCTATACTGAGATTCATTCTCAGAATACTCATGAAATATAGTCTACCCAAAAAGCAGGTAGCTTACAAAGCCCTCGTTCTATCAATATCTGAATATTACTCTTCAGTCTGGGATCCGTACCTCCATACGATTGACACATGAAATAGGAAAGATCCGAAGAAGAACAGCACGTTTCATTACAGGTTCATTTAGCAGGTGTCACACAGAATCCCAGCCAACTACAGTGGCAGACGTTACAAGAGAGACGTTCTGCATCGCAGTGTAACAGTAATGCAAAGTTCTGAGAGTGTAAGTTTCTAGAACGATCGACCAGTATGTTGCTTCCTCCTATGTTAAAGAGACCATTAGAGAGATTCGAGCTCACACAGAGATTAACCAGCAATCGTTTTTCCCGCAAACCCTTTGCGACTTGAACAGGGAAACGGGGAAGTGGCGATGGTGAACGAAGTTCCCTCTGCTATACGTGGTAAGGTGACATGTGGGGTGTACCTGTAGATGCTGCAAGCAGAACGCCACTCTCCTGTGAAGACAACGCGGCTGGCTGCAAAATCGTCCGTGTGACCTTCTCTACTGCAGCGTCAAGGGAAGACGGAACGAAAATGGCAGCAAAACTGGCAGTTCGTAGTGCTCCAAACGTGGTCGTAGTGTTCGTGTCGATACTTGTCTTGCTTCAAACAAGCCAATTCCCTGATGCAAAGTGACTGTACGATCGTGTACAGCAGCTAACGATGAACTCCATGAGTACGAAGTCGCAAGTTCAGTCTTTAGTAAGGCCCAATTAAAAACGTTAACAGTTACGAAAGGAAAAAATATTAGCTGCTAGTGATTCACCATGTACATTAGGCGGGGGACAGAAAATGAGTGTCCAGGAGGTGAAGAGATCAACTTTGTATGGGATGTACACTACTGGCCATTAACATTGCTACAACAAGAAGAAATGCAGATGATAAACGGGTATTCATTAGATAAATATATTATACTAGAACTGACATGTGATTACATTTTCAAGAAATTTGGGTGCATAGATACTGAGAAATCAGTACCCAGAACAACCATCTCTGGCCATAATAATGGCCTTGATACGCCTGGGCATTGAGTCAAACAGAGCTCGGATGGCGTGTACAGGTACAGTTGCCCATGCAGCTTCAACACGATACCACAGTTCATCAAGATTAGTGACTGGCCTATAGTGACGAGCCAGTTGCTCGGCCACCATTGATTAGATGTTTTCAGTTGGTGAGAGATCTGGAGAATGTGCTGGTCAGGGCAGTAGTCGAACATTTTCTGTATCCAGAAAGGCCCGTACAGGACCTGCAACATGCGGTCGTGCATTATCCTGCTGAAATGTAGGGTTTCGCAGGGATCGAATGAAGGATAGAGCCACGGGTCGTAACACATCTGATATGTAACGTCCACAGTTCAAAGTGCTGTCAATGCGAACAAGAGGTGACCGAGACGTGTAACCAATGGCACCCATACCATTACGCCGGGTGATAGCCAGTATGGCGATGACGAATACACGCTTCCAATGTGCGTTCACCGCGATGTCGCCAAACACGGATGCGACCATTATGATGCTGTAAACAGATCCTGGATTCATCCGAAAAAATGACGTTTTGCCATTCGTGCACCCAGGTTCGTCGTCGAGTACACCATCGCAGTCCGCAGCTCGTGGTCGTGCGGTAGCGTTCTCGCTTCCCACGCCCGGGTTCGATTCCCGGCGGGGTCAGGGATTTTCTCTGCCTCGGGATGACTGGGTGTTGTGTGATGTCCTTAGGTTAGTTAGGTTTAAGTAGTTCTAAGTTCTAGGGGACTGATGACCATAGATGTTAAGTCCCATAGTGCTCAGAGCCATTTTTTTGAACACCATCGCAGGCGCTCCTGTCTGTGATGCAGCGTCAAGGGTACCCTCAGCCATGGTCTCCGAGCTGATAGTCTATGCTGCTGCAAACGTCATCGAACTCTTGGTGCAGATGCTTGTTGTCTTGCAAACGTCCCCATCTGTTGACTCAGGGATCGAGACGTGGCTGCACGATCCGTTACAGCCATGATGATAAGATACCTGTCATCTCGACTGCTAGTGATACGAGGCCGTTGGGATCCAGCACGGCGTTCCGTATTACCCTCCTGAACCCACCGATTCCATATTCGTCTAACAGTCACTGGATCTCGACCAACGTGAGCAGCAGTGTCGCGATACGATAAACCGTAATCGCGATAGGCTACAATCCGACCTTTATCAAAGTCGGGAACGTGATGGTACGCATTTCTCCTCCTTACACGAGGCATCACAACAACGTTTCACCAGGCAACGCCGGTCAACTGCTGTCTGTGTATTCGAAATCGGCTGGGAACTTTCCTCGTGTCAGTATGTTGTAGGTGTCACCACCGGCGCCAACCTTGTGTGAATGCTCTGAAAAGCTAATCATTTGCATATCACAGCGTCTTCTTCCTGTCGGTTAAATTTCGCGTCTGTAGCACGTCATCTCCGTGGTGTAGCAATTTCAATGGCCAGTAGTGTATATACTACACGTCACAAAATGGACATCATCGATATTCAAACCATTAACTTACACACGAACGCCGAATGAAAATTAGCGCGCCACAGCGATCACAAAGGTAAACTTACTCGGAATATGTTCATAATCGGTTTTTTATTTTGCTGCGGATGATCTTCGGTGTACGTAATTAGGTTTAGTGCCCGCTCCTTGCACAGTGACTGTCCTTTACTACGTTTCACAGGAGATGGGATTTGTGGTTCCCTGTCCGACAAGCATCATGCTTGGCCCGACACCTGTGGTAATATCACTTTCACTTGTTAAGCACGTATCGTCGTCATTGTACTCCTCATGAATATTGTCCGCACAATCGAGGATATTCGACACCACGCATTCCACTGACTTATTTGGCATCTGCCACTTCTTTCTCCCTCAGTGAAATTTCTTGGATTCCTCTCTGACGAAATTTCAACTTCGGCAACTGTTGTCGATATAATGCAATGTTTGCTTTGTTTATCGTTGCCATTGCTCTGCTTTGTATCAACACCACTAGCACTGTAGCACTGTTGTGAGTTCGACTAAGCAGTTCAACTACGCTCCGTAGCCTCATGCTGTGCTCACCATTGGATACCTTCAGTTCCGCTCGCTGTAGCCACTAGCAGCCAATATTGTGACTGCGTGGTAGAAAATATGTGGGGTGTCGAATGCCGTAAACATCATTGGCCTTTTGCACCATCACACTCAGAGGGTTCCTTGTAAGAGAACAGTGCTTGTCCTCTCAGCTAATGGTCACGTTGGAATTCTGCTCAGAGTTGAGTACGGCCCTTGAACCCATCGATTACATATTCCCATGACAGTCATGGAAACTCGACGCCCGTGAGCAGCAATACCGCGTGACGACAAAACACCCTCTCGACAGTCCACGATCGTGTCACTGTCCGATTCCGACACTTGGAGTCTCAGTCCAGGTATAATATTCCGAGAGCGATACGATAGACCCCTTCGCCTCGAGTAGTCGATTTTGACAACACAGTCCTTGGTGTAAAAGAGGGACAGCGCTGTCTTCTCACAAACAATAGCACTGAAAACGACTTTAAATGAGAAACTTACTATCTAATCTTCCTTTTTAAACAGGATGTAGACGGCGTTAGTGTTAGCTACGCGTTTTTGCTGAAATGCTAATCCTTTGCATATACAAGCAAGTGGTAGGTTTTATGGCGCTTTAACGTTTATTGCATGCCACTTACATGGTGGTGCAATTGCCTGGCCAGCAGCGTGTACTGTGTGTAACGGTCATAGCTGCAGATGTTTGTATACGTGGTAGCTTAATATATACGCACATTGTTTTTTTCTCTGTGTAGGGAGTCCGCCCCCGTTAGCTGAGTGGTCAGCGCGGCGGAATGCCGCGTTCGATTCCCGGCTGGGGCAGGAGATTTTATCCGCTCAGGGACTGGGTGTTGTATTGTCCTCATCATCATTTCATCCCCATCTCCTGTGCTCAAGTCACCCAATGTGGCATCGAGTGCAATAAGTGCTTGCCTTTGGCGGTGAAACTTTCCCGAATGAGGGATTCCCGGCCTACAATCCCGTACGCTCATTTCCATTCTCTGTAGGGAACAGTCTTACCACAGACATGTCACAAACTTTACCGGCTGAATGGTCGTAATGTATCACTAATTGTAAGTGGTTTACACCTGCCGGTATAGTCTAAACGTTTTGATCCATGCTTCCATTCTTCGGCTTTTGACCTGCTGCACAGAGGAAAATTAGCTTTAATAGGGTCCTCTTACCACGCATACTTGGAATCACTAACCAGTCTAGAAACGTATGACTTGCAACAGATGCATTTATTAGTCTGCAAATGACGTATGTACTGAAGTAATGTTGTTCAGTACACCGTGATCAGTCGCCAATAGGAATATTTGCACTTATGCTCATTATATCCTGTTTGCTCGTTTATACATTATTTTATTCTTGATCGCATTTGGCAAATATACAGGGTGGTTCTAATTGAAGTCCAGCTGCTCACAGAGGTCCACTGTGTGTTGTAATTATCGATGTCAGTGAAAGCTGATAGATATTCTAAAGCATTAAACGGTTTATTCTGAGAAAGAAATTAGTTCCAGTTGTGGCCACCTGGTGCTAATATGGCACAGTACACCGTTTGTACGATGGTACGACGTCCACGCTGTCTTTTGACAAGCCATAACATTGTTACAGTATCGCTATCGAGAAGAGACACATTGTGCTGTTAGCAAATGTGTTTTGTGTGAACGGCAGCTATTACGATGCTGCATTGAGATCGTATCGCCGACTGAAAGGTCTTGAGGAGAGGCCCGATGTCATTAAATTATTTAAAGAAGATGATAACAAATTTCGGAATCACGTGTGAGCTAGGTGTGGGACCCGGAAGTTACTGACCAGGTTGCTGCTACTGTAGGCCATACAGCACGCGCCCTTCGTGATGCTAGCGCCTGTGCAGTGTAAAGAGTATTGCCCATCCCATGGTCAACAGCAAGGAAAGTTTTGCTGTCAATTTTACACTGGTATCCGCACAAGATCCGCATGGTACAGCAACTGAAACCTCATGATCAGCAGTAGTATTCTGAATTATCTCTTCTGTTTCTGGCACGAATCGAAGTCGATGCGTGGCCGGGCAATATTCCATGAATTGACAAGGCACGTTTTACAGTAGAGGGTTCAGTGAATACGCAGACAGCTGAATTGGGTTACTGTTGAACCGCGAGATGTGTACGAAGAGCCAGTGCACTCACAGTGTGTGACTGTTTGATGTGGATTCACAGGCAGCTTTATTCTCGGTTCGTTCTTCTTTGAAGAGAATACACCCACAGGGTCTGTCAGGTGTACCGTGACGTCTTTAAGTTATTGACACCTCCATATACAGCACGTGATTCATGCTTTGGGAAATCTCAGCCGTGTGTAAACCACTGGCAGCACCTCAGGACGATCGCCCAGTGAAAGATTTCCTTACTGCAATCTTCCTCAAACATGTTATTTCCAGAGGTTTTCCAGGTTGGGTTGGGTTGTTATGGGTAAGGAGACCAGACAGCGAGGTCATCGGTCTCATCGGATTAGGGAAGGGCGGGAAAGGGAGTCGGCCGTGCCCTTTGAAAGGAACCATCCCGGCATTTGCCTGGAGCGATTTAGGGAAATCACGGAAAACCTAAATCAAGATGGCCGGACGCGGGATTGTACCGTCGTCCTCCCGAATGCGACTCCAGTGTCTAACCACTGCGCCACCTCGCTCGGTGGTTTTCCAGGTGCATAGCCTGGAAGATCATCTGATCTGAATCCGTGTGACTTTTCAACAAAAACAATACCAGTCGCCGTTATGTAGGTTTATTTCTAGGCAACCAGTTTCGACTTTACACTACGTCAACTTCAGGCCAAACCTGCTCCAATCCAGTAACCTTGGCGTAACAAATATAGAAGTGCCTTTAACTGGTCTCTTAATGGGTATTACGGGCATACTGTTGCCCAACGAGCACATATGCCCGTAATAGCTATTACGAGGACAGTTAAAGGCACTGCTATATTTGTAACACGAAGGTTACAGGATTGGAGCAGTTTTAGCCTGAAGATGACGTAAACGTCTAAATTGTTGCCTAGAAATAAACCTACATAACAGCGATTGGTATTGTTTTTATTGAACATTGAACAACCGTGGTCCCATACTCCGCCAGAAGACAGAGTTACATTCGTGTGACTTTTGGCTCTGAGGATACCTAAAACAGCGTGTTTACCAGGGATATGCTCCGTCTCCTCGTGATCTGAAGGCCGTTACACAGGAACACGTTGCTCAAATTCCACAGGAACTACTGCAAGCAACTGTTGACGACGACCTTTTATGCATTCAGCTTCTAGCCGACGTCTCCGGTGCTCGTATTGAACAAATTTCTTAAGCAGCTGTTAATTACAAAATAAACATTATGCCGTTGTTAGTTGTTTGAGATTTTCTGCCCTCGTCCCGTTCTTAATCCATTACATATGGAAACATTTTCATACGCCTTTCTTGCATTCAAGACGCCAGGTTTGCAGCTGGTAGCCAAAGCCGGAACTAATTTTTTCTAGCGTAAATCGGTTCCGCATTAAAGCATTAGAAAATACACTAAGTTTCACTCCCATACGTTAATTAGAACCCACACTGGACATCTGCAAGTAGCTATACTTTAATTACAACCACCCGGTATTAGAGTTCACTGATTCAGCTCTAAGAAGTTATCATCATAATTAAAACTCTGCTATCTTCCTATAGAAATAATACTTGAAGGTGTCATCAACTGCTCATTCTGGTAATTAAAATGAACTAAACTCAAAAGCAACTACTTTCGTAACAAGATACGTAACTCTTTAGTTTTGATGTTGACTCATCAGAGTCGAAACTGGTTGACTGTAACGTATCTTAAACGAAACGATATGGTTCCAGAGACATTTTCAAGTTTCAAATATCTATGCAATCTGAAGCAACAAATAAAAATTTGTACCATAGCCAGGATTCCAACCCGGGCCTTCTACTCAGTAGACAGATGCGCTAACCGCTACACCATCCTGGTACAGTGGCATTGCACCACTGCTCGGACTACCATAGCATGTCTCCCTCTTCAATCCAAATTCCCATTCACGTCTCAGACTACTTGGTACTCCCCCTAAACACGAACAGTACTGCATGGGCTCTCTATCTGTTTTGGAATAGCACTTCAGCATCGGACGAAATGGGGTTCCTGCCTTCAGGCTTCAGGCTGCATATACACATCACAGGTGTCTGAGTCTTGGCAAGGTCTCTGTAACCACATAGTTTCATTTGAGATTCAATACAGTGAACCTGTTTCGACTCTCATGAGCCAACATCAGAACTAAAAAGTCGGATGTCTAGCTACGAAAGCAGTCGACTTTAAGTTTAGTTCACTTTAAATGGTCAGAACAGTGCACCTATGCCAGATGCATAGCTGGAAAGCTGTTAGAGTTGAGGGACTATGCCGAGTCGGGCTGATGATAGGATGTGAGTTTGTATTGATGAGGGAGGTATGCTAGGGTAGTCCGTGCAGTTGTGTAAAGCCACTGTGCCAGGGTGGCGTAGTAGTCAATAGGAGACACGGGTTCGAATCATGACCTCGGTAGAGATTTTCATCCGTTGCTTTGGTCTGCATATACTCGTATACGTGTAATGTATCTGCCAGATGCGATCAACGTATTTGTGAATAAAGGACTGAACTTGAAATAGGTTTGGAAATGCGAGATTTCTTTATATTCGAAGTTGGACTGATCTACACGCCGTGCTGACGATGATCACGACAGCAATGTTTTACTCAGTGTACGAGCCCATTTGCACCCAGCGAGTGTGACGCGAGGCAGCGCCGAGTGCGCGGCGGTAGCGGTCCGCACACAGCGCTCCGCTGCAGCCTCCCTGTCGCGCGGCAGGGCAGCCAACCCCTTGGCTGCCCGCAGGCTGCGCAGGTAGCGGCGGCGGCGCGCGCGGTCGGCGGGAAAGCAGCCGATTGGCCGGCGGCGGCCACAGGTGCAGCCGTAGCCGCAGCCGCAGCCGCAGCCAGCAGCCGCCAACAATCTGGGCAACAGCTGGCGCAGGTGGCGCATTCCAGGCTCCGGCGCGGCGCGCGCTCAATGAACGCCTGCAACAGGTAACCGACCACTGTGCGCGGCCCTCTCGACATCACTGGCAATTCCTTTGCGGAACAGCCCGCACTTTATCTTCCTGAACGCGCGAAGTGGGCCGCACTGTTGTACACGGAACGACTGTGACCAGTTACAACAATGCGGGACCACATTGAACCGTTGTCACGCCTAGTTGGGCCATAAATTTAAGTACCTGGCTTCCTCTCATAATAGGCTCCACTATTTCATTCAGCAACCGCTTGTAGTTTGGCTCTGACATTCCGCAATTGTATACCACCGTTCCCTCATCCTTATGCGCATCCCTCCCTCCCCATCTCAAAAAAAAAAAAAAAAAAAAAAAAAAAAAAAAAAAAAAAACAGTACAAATTGCAGATTTTCTACAAATGAAATGATTACCTCCGTCCGATCAGTTAGGAATTGAGTCTTGGTATTAAAATGCCACAAAATTCGTCAGTCTCCTCACAGCTTCTTTCTTCCAGTGATTAAAGTCATTCGACTTAGTCAATGGAGTGATTCAACTAGCAGAAAGAGGTGATTAAGGAGATTTGTAATAACGCATCCCATAGTAATTAACAGCGGGAAGTCCGCCCCCGGTAGCTGAGTGGTCAGCGCGACAGGATGTCAGTCCTAAGGGCCCGGATTCGATTCCCGGCTGGGTCGGCGATTTTCTCCTCTCAGGGACTGGTTGTTGTGTTGTCCTAGTCATCATCATTTCATCCCCATCGATGCGCAAGTCGCCGAAGTGGTGTCAAATCGAAAGACTTGCACCCGGCGAACGGTCTACCCGACGGGAGGCTCTAGTCACACGACATGTACATTTAACAATGGGAAAAACTGTACGAGCACATAAAAACGAGTACGTGGAACTACAATAGTATTGCTGACTGTAGATAAAAACGAGTACGTGGAACTACAAGAACTACAATAGTATTGCTGACTGTAGATACATTACATATGTATAGAAAGAACGGTAGGCATAAGATGGAGAACGGCATCAAAATATTCTGACGACTGGCTACTATGTTACGTTAGCAGTCCCCTTTCTAAGCCATATAAACGAAAATGTCTTGCGTAGAATACTATCGCATAACTTTGTAAGAATGTCTCAAGTTACGTCTCTTTACATAATGGGAACAAAATTAGAAACCAGGATCGCTAACGTCGTCTCTTGAATATACTAAGCTCGAAAATCACGACGTTCCTACAGGGAAAAAACCAGCTGTATGAAATATAGCTCGATTTATTGACACACGATACCTTGCAAATAATAGGTGCATATGAATGGGTAAATTTTATCTTTCTGGAATACCGAAAAGCTTTCGGCACTATATCAGACTGAAATGGCGGGGTATCCCCTTCTGGAGAGTTCGGCCGCCAGTTGCGTCATATTTGACCATATTTGACGTCACTGTGGCCACTTGCTCGTCGATGATGAAATGATGATGAGAGAAACCAGACACCCAGTCCCTAGCCTGGAAAATCCTCGACCCGGCCAAAATCGAAGCTGGGACCCGTGATTGACAGTCGGTGACGCTAACCGCAAGATCACGAGCTGCTCATGTAGTACCACAATGTGTACTGAACATGAAAATGCGACTATTATCAAGAATATACGACCGTCTCGAGGAATTTCGGCAAATAGAATCCAGACTGTTTTACGGGACGCTCACAATTAAACAGCAACGAAAGTACTATCGAATGTGTTAAGACATCGTAATATGACCGGCTACGTTTCTCATTACATCTGAACGATTTTTCAGATAGCGCCAGTAACTCTGTCACATTCACTGATGTGCTCCTGTACAGAAACGCAGACGCAGTGGACGGTATTTCCACTTAGTGTACTGAATGACGGCTGACTATAAATGCGGCCAAATGTAAGATAATTCCCACAGCTGAGAGGAAGAAGCATAATGCGATCACTTTTGGAATAATGTTCCATCGTTTGCAGTCCTTGTCGAAGTGACACGGCTTACCGCTTGGATCGTGGTAATAGTTCATAAGAAAGTGTCATAGATATGCCCAGGGGACTTAAGTGAGACCCACTGGACTCGCATTCGGGAGGACGACGGTTCATCCGCGTCCGGCCATCCTGATTTAGGTTTTCCGTGATTTCCCTAAATCGCTCCAGGCAAATGCCGGGATGGTTCCTTTGAAAGGGCACGGCCGACTTCCTTCCCCGTCCTTCCCTAATCCGATGAGACCGATGACCTCACTGTTTGGTCTCTTCCCCCAAAAAATCCAATCCAATCCAAACTTAAGTGGGACCGTCTGGACTAATCCTTTTGGGTAAATTCAGAGAATCGATGTCTCAGTAATACTGCATGGCTGTTCCGCTGAGTTCAATGTCATCTCCTGTAGAGATTATGATTAATATTCTGTCCAGTAACATTAAAGTGGCCACCTGTCAAAAGCTTGAATAACTATGTTTTGCAGCGTGGGCTGTTGCTAGAGGTGCAGGAAGAGAGTCGTTGAGATTCTAGTAAGTATCAACAGGGATGTGGAGCCACGCCTGCTCCTGTGCCGTGGCCAGCTTTACTAGGTTTCTCGGCTGAAGATCAGTGACGCGAACAGCCCGATCGAGGTGGTCCCACAGATTCAAATCCTCGTCTTGGTGCTCTTCGAGTCACGCACGGACACTGCGAGCTGTTTGACAGGTCCCATTGTCCTGCTTGGTAGATGCCACCGTGCCAAGGAAAAACAAATCGCATGTAGGGGTGTGTAGTCCCGAACAATAGTATGGGTGGACATAGTCTCGAAGAATAGATGCATACCTATGTTGATTCACTACGCTTTCCAGAATGTCGAGATCACCAAGGGAATGCCACTAAAACATTCCGCAGGCTATAACACTCCCTTCTGGTTCGCTTTCCTACGTTTAACGGCGTACACGAAAACGGTCGTCTGTCTGATGGAGCATAACACGTGATTACTCTGAAAAGGCCACCTTTTCCACTCAGTGGGAGTCCAGTTGTGGTATTATTCAAAAATGGTGCAAATGGCTCTGAGCACTATGGGACTGAGGTCATCAGTCCCCTAGAACTTAGAACTACTTAAACCTGACTAACCTAAGGACATCCATCCCAAGGCAGGATTCGAACCTGCGACCGTAGCAGTCGTGCGGTTCCAGACTGAAGCGCCTAGAACCGCTCGGCCACCGCGGCCGGCTGCGGTATTGTCTTGTATATTCCAGCATGGGTGCAATAACCATGCGCCCACTATGGAGGCCTATACGCAGCAGCGTTCGTTGAGGAGATACAGTTGATAACCCTTTTGATAGCTCCTTGGTTCAACAGCGCGATCTGTTGCTCAACATTTGCACACATCTCCGCAGTCGGCTACCACCCCTGTCATCTATGATCCGTGGAGCACCATAGTTGCTTCTGCGCCGGTTGTGCATAGCGCCATGTTGTCATGCACGGTATGCCTTGGCGGCATATGAAATTTTACAATCTTATTCAGAAAGCGAATGATCATGCCACTTGGGTGTCTGATAAACCGCTTTACGACAACGACTGCACTGTTTTCCGCGTTCCCCCGACACGCTTTACATACCCTCCACTGCTGCTGCTGCCACCTGCCGTCTGTGAGTGGCTATTGCACATTCCCGTCGAACGTAGGCATGGCCACTAGAACGTGACTGGAGCATGTATAAGAGAGATTTGACGGATACATAGGCAGCGATTTTCCACTCACTCCATACGCGATTATAACAAGACAGAAAACCCAATAATGGTATGGAACGAAGTACCCTCTTTCACGCTCTGTGCAGTTACGATTTAAGATGTAACAGGAGAAGTCAATGCAGTTCCTATGATTGATTGTCTAAGACAAATGTATCAGGTGAAAACCCACTTCCTTTCTGTTAGGTGTATACTGCACTCATTAAATCTTATACAAGGACGCAAATCCGTATCCACTACGAAATTACACAGAAGAGCCAAAGAAACTGTTACACCTGCCTAATGTCGTGCAGGGTCCCCGCCAGCACGCTGCAGTGCCGCAATACGACGTGGCATGGACTCGACTAACGTCTGAAGTAGTGCTGGAGGAAATTGACGGCATGATTCCTGCAGGGCTGTGCATAAATCCGTAAGAGTACAAACAGGTGGACATCTCTTCTGAACAGCGCGTTGCAATGCATTCCAGATATGCTCAATAATGTTCATGTCTGGGGAGATTGGTGTTTAAACTCAGAAGCGTGTTCCTGGAGCCATTCTGTAGCAATTCTGGACGTGTGGTGTATCGCATTGTCCTACTAGAATGGCCCATGTCCGTCGGAAATCACGATCGACATGAATGGATTCAGGTGATTAGACAGGATGCTTACGTACATGTTCCTATCAGAATCGTATCTACACTTATCAGGGATCCCACATCACTCCAACTGCACACGCCCCACACCATTACAAAGCCTCTACCAGGTTGAACAGTCCCCTGCTGACATGCAGGGTCCATGGATTCATGAGGTTGTCTCCATACCCGTACACGTCCATGCGCACGGTACAGTGTGAAGCGACACTCGTCCCATCAGGCAACATGTTTCCAGTCATCAAGAGTCCAATGTCGATGTTGACGGGAGTATGCGAGGCATAAAGCTTTGTGTTGTGGAGTCATCAAGGGTACACGAGTGGGCCTTCGGCGCCGAAAGCCCATACCACTGATATTGAGTTGAATGGTTCGCAGGCTCACACCTATCGACGGCAGAGCATTGAAATCTGCAGCAATCTGCGGAAGGGTTGCACTTCTGGCACACTGAACGACTCTCTTCAGTCGTCGTTGGGCTCGTTCTTGCAGGATCTTTTTCCGGCCGCAGCGATGACGGAGATTTGATTTTTACCCGGTTCATGATATTCACGGTACACTCGTGAAATGGTCGTATGGGAAAATCCCCACTTCATCGCTACCTCGGGGATGCTGTGTCGCATCATTCGTGCGCCGACTATAGTACCACGTTCAAACTCACTTAAATCTTGATAACCTGCCATTGTAGCAACACTAACCGATCTGACAACCCCGCCAGACACTTGTTGCCTTACACAGCCGTTGCCGATAGTGGTGCAGTTTTCTGCCTGTTTACAAATGTCTGTATTTGAATATGTATGCCTATACCAGATGTTTGGCGCTTCAGTGAGTAACTACTTCAGTCCTCAGGTCCTAAACAAAATTATCAGAAGATTTCTCCTGATGCCGGCCGGAGTGGCCGTGCGGTTCTAGGCGCTACAGTCTGGAGCCGGGCGACCGCGACGGTCGCAGGTTCGAATCCTGCCTCGGGCATGGATGTGTGTGATGTCCTTAGGTTAGTTAGGTTTAAGTAGTTCTAAGTTCTAGGCGACTGATGACCTCGGAAGTTAAGTCGCATAGTGCTCAGAGCCATTTTTTTTCTTCTGATGGTCAAATACCGAAAACAACAACCTCCTCTTAAACACTTCCAACAGGCGACAGCTTTTCTCCACAGAAGGGTCGCTCCCGCTCGAAAAAAACCGGGATGTGATACGTGTCTTTTACGATGTCTCAGTGACTAATGGTAACTGTGTCATACGAACGTATATCCAAGGATTATGGGTTAATTGATATTATGAATCACTCTCAAAAAACTAATAGCTACTGATAGCACACCTGTAGCTATTTTCTGCAAACGTCTGGTGAAATAAGACTACTCACTTTTTATGCAGTTAAACATAATTTTTTTGTCAATTGGAGAGACAGTCCGCGATCATGTTTGGCAGTTTGTTAGTAAATGTCCCCTTCGATGACATATGGCACATTTCGCAATGGTCGGTATCAGCGTCAGACCGACTACATACCTGTGAGTACTGACTGATGTTAAAGCTTGTACCAGAATACGCTTAATGATTTGATGATGGCAATGACCGAAACCGGTCTTTGTGAATTGTATAGCAGACGGCCATTTATACATAAAGTATCTTTTTTTTTCTAGTCCTTATCGTCCCAGAACTAAAAACAGTTCCCGTCCTCTGGTCCTAACCATGGTCTTCTGGGAGTTTCCCTTGGTTTTAAGGCAAATGCTGAAACAGGAAATCATTCCCAATCATTCGCAATTTGGTCTCCCTCTTCCCCACTGCGAATTCGCCTGGTGTTTGAGTAAAAGTCCCTGGTCATTACTCACTACCTATTCAATTCACTCGCAGTAATCATGGAATCCTTTGCCATAAAAGTTCATTCGTCGATCGGTAGTTCTTCTATAACAAATAGTTTTTACTACAAACTTAGCAGCATTTTATTTATTTATTTTAGGTGATCAGCGGCAGTCGCCGCAAATAGTCATCCTCTGACACAAATGAAAATTGAAATTAACAGTTGTCGTATAGTTCGTAAAATTGCTTTCAGTATTTTAAAACAATGATAATATAATGTTCATAATCCTGTGCTGCACAACAGGATCATGCCTTGTCATCATTTTGGAGGTTTACTGCTAGAATTTATAGAGCATAACCGAACAACAAAAAGAAAAACCATTGACTAATGTCGTCTATTGGTGGTTAAAAATTAATAAACTACGTTGTGAAAGTACATTACGTAACGGTTGCTGATCTGGTTTGTCAACATGAGGAACGTAGAACAGCACATTTAATTGTTCTTGGACTCCTGTGCTAGACAGGTTAAATTTCTTCTTCAGTAACATACATAAGTAAACTCTTATTACGATCACTGTAGAGGTGACTTTATCTTCGATTTATGATTTGTTTACACTGTAGTCTTTCTTATTATTTGGGCTTCAGAGTAAGTACACTATTTATCCATAAACAATAAAATGTAGCCGTTAACAACTGCCGTATTAAGCCATCAACAATTACACTATTTAGCTTTGAACCATTAAACTATTTAGCATTTTTCAGTTAAAAAACAAAAACACATACAAGCGAATAAGCTACTTTAAAGAAATTAAACTATATGTATTCAATATTATCAAAAAAGGAAAAGCTTGTTAATTTCTAAAGTCAGAAGTATGAATTACATTTTTCTCTCTAAAAAACAATGCAAACAGAATTGCCAACTGACATCTCATTAAGATACAAACTATTTTTTTAGGCTGAATAACAAGTACACTGTTTTTGTTCTACTGATGATGATGGTGATGATGATGATGTTTGGTTTTTGGGGCGCTCACCTGCGCGGTCATCAGCGCCCGTACAAAGTCACAGTTTTCACACAATCCAATTTTTTTCACATTCCAATCTAACTGAAACGTCCCCTTATGAAAAATTATGCACGACTGTGCTTAAACTGACACACAATATTTTTTAGCGCAACGCAATCTGACTTTCAAAAATCCCTACAAAAGAATGGCCCTGACTAACATTAACCTATACGTTTCACAAATCACTTACCTCACAAAAATCTTGGTTACTCGAGCTACTGCAATAAAGTAGCGCCTCTACTGCCAGCTAAATAAAAGATTCAAACTACTGAAGGCACTAACTACTGATAGGCATAGTTAGCAAATGAAAGATTTTAGTATAGAACAAACACTGTATTTACCTTAATAGTCATATTATATGTAGCAGTTCATGACAGTCTTACAAATTTCAAAACTCCGCCATCTCTCTCCCCACATCCACCACTGCTGGCGGCTCACCTCCAACTGCGCAACGCTACGCGCTGTTCACAGCCAGCTGCCTAACACTAAAATGGCGAGTATTACAACAATGCAAAGCAGCCACAGACTGCACACAGCACAGCCAGTGATTTTCATACAGAGGTGGCGTTACCAATAAAAAAACCTAAACAGCCTACTTACATAACCACTGTCACGAATAATGATGATGATGATGGTGAAATGATGAGGACAACACACACCCACTCCTAGGGCAGAGAAGATCCCCAACCCGGTCGGGAATCGAACCCCGGACCCCGTGATCCAGAGGCAGGAACGCTAGCCACTAACCACGAACTGCGGACTTGTTCTACTGATTTTTGTTTATTTCAGGCTACTTTTCGGCTAAGTGGCCATCTTCAGGAACAGGTGACTAGTGTCTGCAAGGGACAATAGCTCTTACGTCAACAAACATAAGCAGAGATACAATCACGTGCATAGAGTATCGTCCATCAGATTTGTTTCTTACTGTAAACACGATGAATAATGAAAGTACACAATATTACAGGTTGAATCGTTATAATGCTAAATTTTGTGAGGTCTTGACACTGCCTGAGAAACTGTTAAACTGAGTGCTCTTCATTACGTTGTGTAACAAACATGTCTTATGTTGTAAATAACATTTTTATGCAGTTTTATAAGTAATCACTAACAATGATGAGTGCACCTTCTCTGTAGGTCTGTGGTCAGATTTCAAAAATTACTAATCAAAATTAATCTCGTGTAAGTACTGTCTTATAATTCCTTATTAGAAGACCAGAGACGCTTGTAGGGAATGGTATAGTAAGTTTTTGTAATTCTGATCTCTTGAACTAGGAACAAGCGAAGATTAAATGATCAATATCTCCAATATCTGAATTATGGTTGTTAGAAGTGTCTTGACTGAATCTCATTCGCGTGATTGTAGAGATAACTCTGCGTTTTACTGAGATGCTGAAGCAAAATCCACGCATTCGGACTTCACTGCGCGATTCTTTACATGCTAGCAAAACAAACATGCTTGTAACATAGTTTTGTCCAGTGCATATTTTCGTCACAAAAATTACATCATAGAATATATTTACGTTGATGACTAGTGTGCTGCGCCAAGTGTCAAACTTTCGAAGATCTTCAGGCGTGAAGTGTTCTAACGTTGTGGATTGCCAGTATAGAACACGGTCACCTGCGAACAGTGACGGACGTTCTGACGTTATCCACCAGTTCACTCACAAATATCGTGAGCAGCAACTCTGACTTGAGATATTCTCGAAATTATTTTCGCATCTGACGAACTGTATAGGATACAGCTCTATACTGTGCTGACATTCACATGTTATACACGCGAAGGAAATACAAACTATTTCGAAGAAAACTTTAACCACCATCGTGTCGTGGCATTCCTGCCTTGTACCTAATCGTCATAGGGCTGAGCTTACAAGATTTTTTTTATTTTTCCTAGGAAATCATTCATCAAGAAAATGCAATCCTCACTCAAACTTAAGAGAGACCGAAATTGTTGTTATGATCGATATCTTTGGCTTACTGAATACGTCTCACTTCAATCTGCTTACTTTGTTTCTTGTTCGCCCTGTGTTACTACTAGAATCTTGTAAAGGCCTATATATCGAGCTTCTAATCCATCCAGTCCACGACACAGTGGACTTGCCACGTTCCCGTTTCAGGAGAGAGACCTATTATCTCTCGATCAAGTTAGTAGTTAGATCTTTAAAAATAGTGTCGCTCCCAACAGCCTTCACACTGAAACACAAGTCGCTGGCACCTGTGACTATGGGATGACAGCAGCCACCACAACCAGACAGCTGTGGGCTGGCTGGAGCCTCCTCCTCTCCTCCAGCGCTTACCTTTTTTTTCTCTTCCGCGGTGAGACAACGGTCCTGATTCCGAGGCGCCAGGTGCGGTCGCAGCTGGTCGATGGAACACACCGCAGCGCCCTGGAGTCGGCTGCCTGGACCGTCCTCAAGACACAGTAGGCTCCAGCTAACGTCCCTCAGTTATTTGTGGTTTCCTGTTGGAGAAATTATTCACAGTGGAAAGGGAGGGGAGATGCTGGCACCCAAGCACGTCCGCAGAAATTTATCAAAGTGGTGGAAATATTCTAAAATTTTCATTTTTAATATGGCTGATTTGGTGAATTTGAAGTCGAATCGCGCCTCAAGAATTAAATGTGACGAGAAGACTCACTAAACTCATTGTACCCTACCCGACAGATAGGTACCACTCAGTATATTTTTGATACCTAAAAGATATTTTCATTAGCATATTCTCCACACATAAAGAGTGGTCATTTCAAACGTTTCATGTTTTCACAAAACGTGTTTTTGGTTGTATTGTGTTCTTTGTACTTGTTTGCAAGTCCAAGACTTGTTCCAAGTGCCAAACAAAAATGTTTCCATCATTCATTACTACGAGGGTGAGTCAAATGAAAACCTTAAATTTGTAATAACAAACAGAAATTTCGCGCCATTATCCTGTAAGTTGGTAAACTTGCTACAAACAGCGTGCAGAATGGCCTGTAGATGGCAGAATAGTGCAGATGCACACATACCGTCGCAGTGTCAGTATAAAGATGACCGCTCCACTTGCGATTTGCACCAGGGAAGAACAGCGTTCTGTTATTCGGTTTTTGCGTAGTGAAGGTGAGAAACCTATTAAAATTCATCGGCGAATGAAGGTTCAGTACGGTGATGCATGTTTGTCACAGCAGCAAGTCTACAAATGGAGTAGGAAGTTCGCAAATGGTGTGACCAGTGGAAGATGCTCCTTGTCCAGGTCAGGCACAACGAGTTGTGAATCCACAGAACATTGCAGCCGTTGAAGCCATAGAGAAGGAAAACCGCCGAGTGATACTAAATGACATTGCAACATGTTTACAGATTAGTCATGGGTCAGCACACCGCATTGTGCATGATGTGCTCCAGATTCACAAAGTGTTTACAAGATGGGTGCCACGGCAGCTGACTCCTGAAATGAGAGAACGACGTGTTGACGCTTGTGAAGAACTTCTTCGGCCCTTTGAACGAGAAGGTGATGGCTTCCTTGCAAGAATCGTTACTGGGGACGAAACCTGGGTTCACGTCCACCAACCGGAAACGAAGAGAGCAAGCAAGGAATGGCGCCATTCCTCATCATCAAAACCAAAGAAGTTTCGAACAGAACCATCAGCAGGGAAGGTTATGCTGCCTCTCTTTTGGGACGAAAAAGGCGTCATTTTGGAGCATTACATGCCTAGAGGGACCACTGTCACCAGTGCATCATACGCAGATCTCCTAAAAAATCATCTGCGGCTTGCAGTCAAATCAAAGCGACGTGGATTGCTGTCAGCAGGTGTCCTTTTGCAACATGACAATGCAAGGCCCCACACTGCCCGTACAACAGTTGCAACAATCACAGACCTGCATTTTGAGTGTCTTCCTCATCCACCATACTCACCAGACCTTGCCCCAAGTGATTTCCATATGTTTGGACCACTCAAAGACGCAGTGGGAGGAAAGAAGTTCCGTTCTGATTAAGAGGTACGCTACGCGGTGCGTGAGTGGTTGCGCGGATTACCAAAACAAATTTTTTCTAATGGAATTTATGCACTTTGTAAGCGCTGGAGGACTTGTATCGAGCGTGGGGGAGATTATGTTGAAAGTGATACAGTTTTGTACCACTTCTGCGTAATAAATAATATTTAAAAATATATTTAAGGTTTTCATTTGACTCACCCCCGTAGATGGTGCATGGATTTTGTGTCGTTACAGCACAAAATAGCAATTGGTAGAAAGTAGGAAATTTTATTATAACTCATTCACTTTGTCACAGGCGAACTCAGATCATGCCAGAGACAGAGGTGGAAGCAATATGTCCCAAGCAAGTCAGATTGTGGACGCATTATGACACTGTCTGCCAAGTGAGGATACTTAACAGCCTGTTAAGTCAATATAGCGAAATAAGGACAAATATGGTCATTATGAACTAAGCCCCATATCACTGCCTCATCCGTTAAATATCCCAACTCTCCAACTCTCGTCAAGAGCTGATCACTGTGATTGTTAGCATTCACAGTAATACCACTCGTGTCTGTGATTACGACTACTGTGGAGAGTCTGTGTCCTAGATGCTCCAGCAAAGTTTGTGAACTAGCTGAAGACGTGCTTCGGATGAGGGTCTTCACCTTATGAATTTCATGCTGCTCACCGCTTACCATCACAGATGGAAAGAGTGACTGTCTTCCAACAAGACCGTATCACACTGTATGGCCAGCACTCAATTTCAACGCGAAAGTCAGCAACAGGGCCTCTTGGGATCCATGTTCCTTTCCAACATTCAGGCACCTCCAGGTGTTGAAACCTACCAGGGGTAGGGAAGAGATCAAGCGACAACGCGACTAGTGACACTAGGTGCATCGCAGGTGAGTCATCAAGCATCACTGTAGAATTCAGAGTAGGACCGAGGACACTCCAGCTGCCAGCGTGATACCACTTCTTGCTGGGCATAAGCCACACCTACTTGCTGGCAGCCCGTCATGGCACCAGCGTCGCTGACAGCTTCTCCTGGGCGTGCAACCGCCGAGCGGTCATGACGGATGTCAGCTAGACTCCAACACACAGCTGAATGAGCGACAGACAAGGCTGGCGAGGAAGAACGACGACTTCTAAATGTTGAGAATAAATGATTAAACTCTAATAATGTTTTACTAGCGTCGTTGACGCTTCACAGTTTCCCAATCTACTGTCGTGACTTAATGCAGAGGTGTCTCCACTCGGCCGTCCATAGTGACAGGCAGTGCTTCCCTATGGAGTTTGGTTCATATGGCTCTGAGAACTATGGGACTTAACATCTGAGGTCATCAGTCCCCTAGAACTTAGAACTACTTAAACCGAACAAACAAAGGATATCACACACATCCATGTCCGAGGCAGGATTCGAATCTGCGACCGTAGCGGTCGCGCGATTCCAGACTGAAGCGCCTAGAACCGATCGGCCACAGCGGCCGGCTGGGGAGTTCTAGAGCAGAGAGAGAGGGGTAGATTTCCAGATCCAACATCGCTGACGCGATTGGCTGATGTTTTGGTACAAGAATGGAACACTCCATTGGAAACTATTCAGATACTGTACAGATCTATTCCGCGAAGAACTGTAGCTGCTCTCAAAGCCAATGGTGGCCCAATTCCTTATTAATAAGTAATTATAATCTATATGTCAGATGTTCCAATTATTATATCCATCCTGTAAGTAGATATGAAGAGTAAGAGCCGGCATCAAGGACTTCTCCATTTAGTTGTTGCACAGTTTCTGCCGCGAGTAGAGTGCGTGTAAACGTTTGTGTGCATCAATAAAACATCTTTGTAACCGAAGGAAGATTTTACTGTCACAGAGAACCGAAGAAATGTAAGCAAGGTCTCTGTTTCTCAAGATACACACCAGCCAGCTAAGGGTGTCAATCCATTCCATGTAATTCCAGTGGATGCAACTGACTCTCTGGTTTTAAAGATGTGCTGTTGAAGCATTGTTGCCAATGCAGGCGTGTAAGATCTCCAGTTGCACTGTGGTAAAAGCGTCTCACACTCATCCATCTCAAATAGCTATTGAAAGTTCTTTGAAACAGAAGAATGTAAAAATGTCAATGTATTCACAAGAGGAAATACCATGACTGATGTGTGTCATGCGGCACTTTAGCTGACAGGCCAGTGATATTTATCAGTTGCAAAACTGCAAGACGACGATGTTGCCATTTCTTCCTGAACAGCACAGTACGGTAAACTTCGAAACATTTAATTCCAAGAATGGACTTTTCTTAGAATGAGAAGTCAATATTGAGATTATTTTCCCTGAATTCAATTTTTTATTATCTTCCAAAAAATTAAAAAGGTACAAGAAAATGTAGTGCCTTAGTATTAACAAAAGCCTTTCTGTTGGCACTTGAAACCAATTACACTCCTGTAAATTGAAATAAGAACGCCGTGAATTCACTGTCCCAGGAAGGGGAAACTTTATTGACACATTCCTGGGGTCAGCTACATCACATGATCACACTGACAGAACCACAGGCACATAGACACAGGCAACAGAGCATGCACAATGTCGGCACTAGTACAGTGTATATCCACCTTTCGCAGCAATGCAGGCTGCTAACCTCTGAAGTTTTAAAAGTGGGGCCTGGACTTATTTCCGGTTTACAAGACCGGCGTTTTTTTTAAACTATTAAAACTAATGTTTATATTTTCTGTCTTTACTTCTTTATTGATTTACTTTGCTGGTGTTGAAACGTCCCCTTTGAACAATTTTTACACGACTGTGCTTAACCTGACACACAATATTTTTTTTAGCGCAACGCAATCTGACTTTCAACACACAATATTTTGTTAGCGCAACGCAATCTGACTTTCAAAATTCTCTACAAGAGAATGGCCCTGACTAACATTAACCTATACCTTTCACAAATCACTTACCTCACAAAAATCTTCGCTGCTCAAGCTACTGCAATACAGCGAGCGCCACTACTGCCAGCTAAATAAAAGATTCAAACTATGGAAGGCACTAACTACTGATAGGGATAGTTAGCAAATGAAAGATATTAATAGAGAACAAACAATGTATTTACCTTGATATCATGACAAATTACAAAACTCCGCCATCTCTCTCCCCACATCCACCACTGCTGGCGGCTCACCTCCAACTGCCCAACGCTATGCGCTGTTCACAGCCAGCTGCCTAACACTACAATGGCGAGTATTACAACAATGCAAAGCAGCCACAGACTGCACACCGCACAGCCAGTGATTTTCTATACAGAGGTGGCGTTACCAATAAAAAAACATAAACAGCCTACTTACATAGCCCCCATGCTCCCCACAAAAATTTTTACGGTTTGGGCAGTGCCCAATACAGATTTGAAAAAAATTTTCATAATTACAATAACAAAGAAATCAAATGCACACACTTATTGATACTATGTTGGTCAAAAGCTAAAATTTTCTCACAGTCCATAAAGACAGTCCTGATCATTCATCACATTGCAATGTTTTTCTCAAAGTCTGAGCGGTAAAAGAAAGTGCACACGGAAGTAGTGGATTTCCATGTAATCTTGAAGAAGTATCGTTGTCCTTCCAACGGAAAGACAGTGCTGACTCTTGACATGCAGACAGGTATTGGTCCACAACAGAGCAAACCCACAGCGGAGTCAGTCGAAGTTTTGAAGAGTGTTGGTGGGTAGGTCATCACAGAGCAGACCCACTGTAGTCCTGGTAGAGATTACGGTATTGGTGGGCCACCAGAGGCGCAGACCCACTGCAGTCCTTGTGGAAATAATGGTATTTATGGATCATCAAAGATGCAGACCCACTGTAGTCCTTGTAGAGATGGCCAGCAGCCATCCGTTGTGACTGTGCAGGTGCACAATCACCATTGAAGAGTCTTGCGGATAATATAGCAAGTCCATAACCACCATTTGTGCACTCACAAAGTTTTTGGAATTGTCCTTAGAACAAGCAATGCTGTTATCCAGTCCCTTGCTGAATTATTAACACACGTGCAAACACTAACAGTCCCTACTTGTCACATATTGTCCATATACTATGACCAACAAAAACGTGTGCAGTGAAATGTAACTTACAAGTTGCTTAATTTGATGACCTGGTGTCAATTACAATTTTATAACATAAGAACACAATAACAAAGATACAAAACACATCATTCAAGAACATAACAATACAAATAACAGTTGCGGTAATAGGGGCTTTACAAAAGAATAGAAATAAACATATACATCAGTGTTACAAAAATAATGACATAAGTACATACATAAAGATCAGAATAACTTTTGGAACATCAACATCACACATGAGCATTAAAACAGAACAGATAAATGTCTAAACATCTTTACAAAGTAAATAACATAGTATTTGAAAAATTATACAACATAAATCTTATTAGCTAAACACATAAAGACAGGAAAAACACAAATATAAAAGAGTACACAAACACATAGTGAGATAACACAAAAGGAAAGGACAGGGTTCGTTTTCAGTGTAACTTTTGGTACTGCAGTATTTTGCGAACAAAACCTTTTTTGTTCTTGGAGATCTCCCTTCGTTCATCATTATTCCCAAAAAGTCCTATCTGTACCTCTTTTCTGTGTTCCAACCATATTTCTTTCAAAATAGTTAGTTCTTAGTGCACAATACTCATTTTTGCCAAATCTGTTTCTTATATAGTCTACCCCTCTTACGCTAACTTAAATCTACTGAGCTCAGATGCTAAACTAAGGGACGAGGCAATGCAGCATCACATAAAACAATTAATATAAACAGCAATGAAAAAAAACGCAGATTTGCGAAGCAAGCAGCATTAAGAAATTAGCAAAGCAATTGTAATATTACAACTAATCTAAGGCAATGTGCAACAAATAATAACAAGAAATCATTAGTAAAACTGGCTTAACAGAATAATACAAAGTCAAATTCAATAACACTATGCCTGGCAAACAGCAGCAACTTATACCTAAACATGACATAGCTCAAGCAGAAAAAATATTACAGTAAAAATGGCCATGTTTAAAACTTACGTCACATCTTAACACTAGAGTGATGCATCACAAAAACTTACTCTACGAAAAAAATTAACAAGTAGTTGAAAAGAAAATTATGTATGCAGTTCCTGTTATTAGTCCCTTCTTATTGGTCTTTCCATTCCAAGAGCTCCTTTTTCGAAGAATGTGGGTCATAAAATAATTATTTAATAGATCTGTTGACAGAAAGTGTCCACATTAGCAAATAATTTTTTTTTTTATAAAACCTATGCTGCAACACAGCTGGAAACTAGATATCAAATGAAATAAGCAACTATGAAAGGCAAAGCATAAAAATATCATTCAATAGTCATGTGACATTTCATAAGTTAGTGGAAAAATCTCTCAACTAGAGAGACAGTAGTCATAATCAGGTGTATAGACATAAAAATATTTCTCGTCATTTCATTAGGCATCCAGTGTAATCATATGTTTTCAAGTTCGACGGTGTCGTTTTTGCGATGCTTTCTACAAAAGAATGTCAGAAGCGAGGTTAATGGCCTCCCTTTTTGTTTTTCTACCTGTGCCTCTGGAAGGCTAATGGCCCCTTTTTTCTTTTTCTTTTTTTTTTTTTTTTCGGGCGGCTGTCGCCCAGGTGGGTGCCCGCGACGCATTACGTGCAGGTGGTCACTTAACTTTCGTACGGAAATATTTACGACAGCAGTTTTCGCTACAATGGCAGTCTTATATAAAAATTTCATAGGTCAAGCATTTGTGTTACAAATCTGTAGAAACAAAATCCTATAAATATAAGTGTCCAAAAAAAATATTCGTCAGCATTGTGATACATTCACGCATTTACACACATTTCATAATTCTAAAAGTACGATTCTCGGTTTCCAACATCCTTTTCCACAAAGCAGAGTTCCTATCCACTATTCATTACTCCTTACCTTATTATACATATACATATTCGTCGACACTTCAATATTTCATCGTAACATACGTATCATAATCAGATTCCTCATATAGCATCATCTCATTGATAATAAACATACCTCAACAACATAATACACATCGTCGCCGTAAAAATAACATCATAACACCTCAGTCAACTCTCAAAATCGTCGTAGCTTTCTAATTTCAAAACCTAAAAAAATTCTCTGCTCATGTCAAAAGTGTCATCTGCCTCAAACGTACTTTAAAAATCATGATTCCATACCAAACACATCATTCAAAGCTCACATAGTATCACAATGGTTCCAAAAAAATATGAACAGTTTACAAAGTACAAACAAAATACAATTTCATAAGTGTGAAGTTATTCAACTGTGTAATTACGTAAGCATCAGTCACTAATGTAGTAAAAAAAATGTTTGTCTCTCTCAGTTAAATGATCTGATAGCTGTGTAATACTGTGTTGGAGAAATATGGTACCGATGTGTAAAGTTGTATAAGCAAATACCATATTAGCTAGGGTTCCTTGTGGTTGCCACACACATGGTACACAAAGTAAGCGTATACCCCCCTGAGGATTAATGTAATTATACCCTCAGGTGTTACAGATTACAGCAATGGAATGAAATGTATCACGGAAAACTTTCTTTGTAAAAAAAAAATCTTTAAAAATAAATGTTTTAAGTATAAAATTAATCACTCAAATACGTGTCCTGTAGCGCTAAACTGTGCGTCATGTTGTAAGATAATTCTATGAAATTGTCGTAGTTATCGTCCTCTGTAAGCAAAGTTCTGCTAAAGTCAATGTACTTACCTCATGATACACAAAAGTGAAATGCTTTGTGTATAGATATCGTAGTTATTACGCTTATTGTTGTGATGAAGAAAGTACTGTACTGTAACGTATTGTTGTGCTACGAAAAAGGCTGTCTCATTGTAGCTATACCACAAAAGTTACTACTAAAACATGTTTTACTTTCCAGAAGAAGTCAGAAAAACTGTGCAGATATAAAACAGATACACCGCAAAAGCAACATTGTAAATTGTCACTCATTAGTAGTGTCGTGATATAGTCGTGTAGCTGTCAAATAAACTAACCACTGTGTCACCTGGTATCTCTCAGAAAGCACTTTAATTTCAGAATGTATTTGCAAGTAAACCAAAATGTTGCATTAAAATCTCAAGTTAAAAAAGCACATTATCTCTCAATAAACGGTTTTACGTGTGAAATGTGGTGTAAACCTTTGCTCTTCATAGTACTCAGAGTTTGAACAATGCAATTAACATGCGGTATACGTCGTTAAAGAATACTGGAATTTTTCTCAAGGTTAGCGTCAATGTTATTTTTCTCGGAGCCAGCCGGCGCAGGTGTCTGCCTGCGGTGCGGGTCATTGTTGGCGCGCGTCGTTAATGGGATTCGGAGACCGAACTTCTAGAAATTCGCCTTGCCGAGAGGGCCCTGCCGTGTTTAAATCCCGCCAGTTCTGATGCAATTCAGGTCTGTCGTTACGAATATATCGTCAGTCGTCATGTCGGTAGGTTCCGTAGTTTCTTCCTTGTCCGTCACGTGGTGGAGAATTTCTCCCTGAATCGTAACTGTGCGCCGAACTGTTGCGTCTGAAGTTATTCTGCCTCCCTTGATAATAATAATTGTTTTGGTTCCCATATTGTCTGTTTCTATGATTGTCTCTGTCATAGTCATTACTACGGAAATGCGATCTTTCCCTGTAATTATTACTACTCTGCCAACGGTTGTCATACGGGTGGTGTCTGTTTCGGTCTCGATTTACGTTGAAAGAATAGCCTTGTCGTGTCCAGTTATTACTTCTTTCATCGCGGAATTGCGACGGATGTGACCTGTAATTGTTGTGTTCCTGGTTTCGCGTTCCGCTATTGTGAGTGTCAATTTCTAATTCTTGTAAGAGTCCCTGAAATGCTTCAATGTCGTCTTTGCAACGTCCTGCTAAAATAATATGTCTTAAATGTTCAGGCAGTTTGATTAAGCAAATTCGGATGAGTTCTGAGGGGCTGTATGGGTTTGACAGGTACTGATTCTTGTGCAACATGTCTTCAAAATATTTCACAAGACTGGAGAATTCATATTGTTCGAAATGTTTCATCATTATGATGCTATGTTTTACTCGGTCTTGTGTGGCTTGAGACCAATATGCTGAGAGGAAGGCATGGTAAAATTCTCCTTCACTATGACAATCGTGAATGACCGAACGCATTCTTACAGCTGGTTCATTCTCTAAATAGCCACACATAAATTCTAATCTGTGTTCTAATGACCAGTTGGGAGGAAAACAATGAGAGAATTGATGGAGCCACGCTTGTGGATGAATGTCGTTGGCAGAATTTTTAAACGTTTTGAATTTACGTGTAGTAATGAACAGCTTATAGTCAAAGTCATCATGTCGGCGAGTCGCATATCGGTCATTGTTACGTCGTTTCGGCGGTTCCATTTCAAAATTCGGTGCACCTTGCCAATTTCTTTCATAATTTCCGAAATGCGCTGTGTTATTATTTTGTGGCTGTTCCGTATTTCTATGTCTCTCTTCCTGTATTGGGGCGCGAGTGTCCTCTGAAATACGTAATTCTTGTATTACCTATGTCAGCTGATCTTGTACTTCCCGGATTTCTCTTTGGTGTTGATTCAGATTTTGTTTCAGTTTCCTAATTTGTTCGCTCTCTTCTATGTCATTAAAGACTACCGGTTTTGTGTCATTCAGATTTTCATCTACCTTCGTAGATAAATTAGTGAACTGATCCGAAAGTTCGGCTACTTTCTCTGATAGTGTACTTATTTCCTCAGTGTATTTTTCTGAACCAAGTTTCAGAGTATCTACTGTGTCCTTTAAATTTTCTTGAGTTTTTGCAAGTTGCGTAACCGAATCGGTAAATGCAACTGAGTCAATTTTAGCCGACAAGGTCTCATGATTTTCATGAACAATGGTTTGCAGTTCTTTTATAGCTGCTTCGTGATTCTGTAATGCATTTTCATGCCGCGAAAAAATAGGTTGGAAATGCTCACAAATTTGTGTTTTTACGTCATTACAGACTTTTTGACATTTCGATTCAATGTGATGTAACTCAGTAGTTAAATCTTCACGTGTTTGTTCAACTGTGGAGTCTAACTTTTGAAGCTGTTGCTGTGTTTGACTCTGATTTTGTTCCATTTGTTTCTGATTTTGTTCGATTGTGTCTAATTTTTCAAGCTTTTGTTGTGTTTGTCTCTGATGTTGTTCCATTTGTTGCATTAGCTGTAATAACAATGCATTAGTGTCTGGAATCTGTTCCTCTACGCTTTTCGGCAGTGCATTTGCACCGGCAACATTCACATTTTGACAAGCAGAAAATGTGTCTTGACTTATTTGAGAAAACGGTGAGGATCCAAAACCTGAATCTACAGTATTTGTGAGATCGTCTCGTGTCATTTCGGATTCCTGAGCCGCGCTATTGCCGACCGATCGATCGATAATGCTTCCCTGTTCTCTAATTGTTTCGCTGTCTACACCATTGTTTGCAACCCGCTCCATTTCCCTATGCGCAATTACCAAATTACTACTTTTAACATTAGTTAATTCATTATTCTGCGGCGCTAACATACTGCTTTCGTCTTCACTGTCATTTCTCAATTTAGTTTGGAGCCTAGTATTACGTTTTCACACGCCATTATTGTCACAATATTTCACACGACAACACAGAAAAACACAATTTCAAGAGCAAAAATAAGAGAACACATTAACATAACACTGAAAATAATATCTAGTTAATTGCAGCTGCGAAATACTTGGTGCAAATCTACATGCATACCACAACTGTTTTATTGTACAACAATGAAAAACTACAACTACAAAGGAGATTTTCTCTAAAATTACGCGCTAGCAATAAACAAAAGCTACACTAATTACACAAACTACAAAAAAAAATCAGAAGATTCCAGTGAGGTATCCTAGGCTATGGGTCGACATATGAAACGTCCCCTTTTAATAATTTTTCACAACTGTGCTTAACCTGACACACAATATTTTTTTTAGCGCAACGCAATCTGACTTTCAACACACAATATTTTGTTAGCGCAACGCAATCTGACTTTCAAAATTCTCTACAAGAGAATGGCCCTGACTAACATTAACCTATACCTTTCACAAATCACTTACCTCACAAAAATCTTCGCTGCTCAAGCTACTGCAATACAGCGAGCGCCACTACTGCCAGCTAAATAAAAGATTCAAACTATGGAAGGCACTAACTACTGATAGGGATAGTTAGCAAATGAAAGATATTAATAGAGAACAAACAATGTATTTACCTTGATATCATGACAAATTACAAAACTCCGCCATCTCTCTCCCCACATCCACCACTGCTGGCGGCTCACCTCCAACTGCCCAACGCTATGCGCTGTTCACAGCCAGCTGCCTAACACTACAATGGCGAGTATTACAACAATGCAAAGCAGCCACAGACTGCACACCGCACAGCCAGTGATTTTCTATACAGAGGTGGCGTTACCAATAAAAAAACCTAAACAGCCTACTTACAGTGTTTATGTTTTTTCTTCTAAACGTAAGCATTTATTAATGGTTCTTTTGAGATTAGAATATATTGTCCCATGGAGACGATCGTAGAGATGCTGGATGTAGTCCTGTGGAACGGCTTGCCATGCCATTTCCACCTGGCGCCTCAGTTGGACCAGCGTTCGTGCTCGACGTGCAGACCGCGTGAGACGACGCTTCATCCAGTCCCAAACATGCTCAATGGGGGACAGATCCGGAGATCTTGCTGGCCATGGTAGTTGACTTACACCTTCTAGAGCACGTTGGGTGGCACGGGATACATGCGGACGTGCATTGTCCTGTTGGAACAGCAAGTTCCCTTGCCGGTCTAGGAATGGTAGAACGATGGGTTCGATGACGGTTTGGATGTACCGTGCACTATTCAGTGTCCCCTCGACGATCACCAGTGGTGTACGGCCAGTGTAGGAGATCGCTCCCCACACCATGATGCCGGGTGTTGGCCCTGTGTGCCTCGGTCGTATGCAGTCCTGATTGTGGCGCTCACCTGCACGGCGCCAAACACGCATACGACCATCATTGGCACCAAGGCAGAAGCGACTCTCATCGCTGAAGACGACACGTCTCCATTCGTCCCTCCATTCACGCCTGTCGCGACACCACTGGAGGCGGGCTGCACGATGTTGGGGCGTGAGCGGAAGACGGCCTAACGGTGTGCGGGACCGTAGCCTAGCTTCATGGAGACGGTTGCGAATGGTCCTCGCCGATACCCCAGGAGCAACAGTGTCCCTAATTTGCTGGGAAGTGGCGGTGCGGTCCCCTACGGCACTGCGTAGGATCCTACGGTCTTGGCGTGCATCCGTGCGTCGCTGCGGTCCGGTCCCAGGTCGACGGGCACGTGCATCTTCCGCCGACCACTGGCGACAACATCGATGTACTGTGGAGACCTCACGCCCCACGTGTTGAGCAATTCGGCGGTACGTCCACCCGGCCTCCCGCATGCCCACTATACGCCCTCGCTCAAAGTCCGTCAACTGCATATACGGTTCACGTCCACGCTGTCGCGGCATGCTACCAGTGTTAAAGACTGCGATGGAGCTCCGTATGCCACGGCAAACTGGCTGACACTGACGGCGGCGGTGCACAAATGCTGCGCAGCTAGCGCCATTCGACGGCCAACACCGCGGTTCCTGGTGTGTCCGCTGTGCCGTGCGTGTGATCATTGCTTGTACAGCCCTCTCGCAGTGTCCGGAGCAAGTATGGTGGGTCTGACACACCGGTGTCAATGTGTTCTTTTTTCCATTTCCAGGAGTGTAGTTTCCTGGTATGGCGCCTGTAACGTTTTTGAGAAATTAGTTATTTTCTAATTGGCTTCATTATTTTTGTAGTAATTTTGTGGTTTAGAATGCTTTCTCAATTCTTGGGACAAAATAAAAAGAGACGCAGTCTTATTTTTATTCTCTTAGCGAATGTGAGGTTTTGCACTCAGAACTTCCCACGTTCCCACTCTTATTAATAATAATTTTGATTAACCATGTGGAACCTCAAACAGTCAAATAAAATGCATCCAGCGAGTTAGGAAGTAAAGCTAAGGAATATTCATAAAATGTAATTTATATTGAAATACCAGTAATGTTAGGTTGACACTGAAAAATGAAAATCTGAAATAAATAAAAGAGTCAGAACGACAGAGAAAATCCTCCTGTGTTCCAACAAAAGTAATTAGCAACATGCGCATGTAAGATTTAAACTTTAAAAAAATGGCTTATACGACTTTGATGCCAACTACAGTATTTTGTTTGCCAACAAAAGCTTACATCGTGTGTTCGAACAGACACACAGCAATATTGATCTACTACATCCCTGACGTCGGTCTGTTATATAATTCTGGAACACGTTTTATGTATTCGTATTGTGACACTTCTGAAGACTGTTAATGTTCTGTGTAGGAGTTAACACGGATTCCGAAAATAGCTATCGTATGAAACACATCTCGCTCTGTTTGTCCACGAGACCCACAAAGCAGTAGATGCAGGCGCACGAGTACATGACGTATTCCTATACTTCCGCAAGACGTTCGATATAGTGCCGCACTCCTTCCTAAGGAGCAAAATAAGAGTACTAACGTACGGAATACCAGATCAGCTGTGTGACTGGATTGAAGTGTTTCTACCAAACAGAACGCAATATGTCATTCTCAACGGAGGGAAATATTCAGACGTAAAAATAACTTCGGACGTACTCCAAGAGAGTGTTATTCTCAAAATATACAATTAAGCGCCAAAGAACATGGTACAGTGATGTGTATTCAGAGATATGTAAACAGGGAGAATACGGCGCTGCGGTCCGCAACGTCTGTATAAGACAAGTGTCTGCCGCAGTTGTTAGGTCGGTAACTACTGCTACAATGGAAAGTTTTCAAGATTTAAGTGAGTTTGAACGTGGTGTTGGCGCACGACCGATGGGACACAGCATCGCCGAGGTAGCGATGAAAAGGGGTTCTTCCGTACGACCATTGCACTAGTGTACCGAGAAAATCAGGAATCCAGTAAAATAACAAATCTCCAATATAGCTGTAGCCGGGAAACGATCCTGCCTGAACGGGACGAACAACGACTGAAGAGAATCGTTCAACGTGACGAAAGTGCCACCCTTCCGCAAAATGCTGCATATTTCAGTGCTCGTCGATCAACAAGTGTCAGCCTGGGGAGAATCAACGCAACATCAGCGATATGGGCTTTCGGAGCCGAAGACCCACTCGTGTACGCTTGATGACTGCACGACACAAAGCTTTATGCCTCGGATGCGCCGGTCAACACCGACATTGAACTTTTGAGATGTTGCCTGGTCGGGCGAGTCTCGTTCCAAATTGTATCGAACGGATAGACGTGTACGGGTATGGAGACAACTTCATGATTCCATCGACCTGCATGTCAGAAAGGGACTTTTCAAGCTGGTGGAGGCTCTGTAATGGCGTGGGGCGTGTGCAGTTGGAGTGATTTAGGACCCTTGATACGTCTAGATACACTCTGACAGGTGACACGCACGTAAGCATCCTGTCTGATCACCTGCATCCACTCATGTTCATTGTGCATTTCGGTGGGCTTGGGCAATTCCAGCAGGACAACGCGACATCCCACACGTCCAGAATTTCTGCAGAATGGCTCTTCTGAGTTTAAACACTTCCGCTAGCCATCAGACTCCCCAAATATGAACATTGTTGAGCATATCTGGGATGCCTTGCGTTGTGCAGCTCAGAAGAGATCTCCGCCACCTCGTACTCTTATGGATTTATGGACAGCCCTGCAGGATTCATGGTATCAATTTCCTCCAGCACTACTTCACACATTAGTCGAGTCCATACCACGTCGTGGCCGGGATGGCCGAGCAGTTCTCGGCGCTACAGTCTGGAACCGCGCGACCGCTGCGTTCGCCGGTTCGAATCCTGCCTCGGGCATGGATGTGTGTGATGTCTTTACGTTAGTTAGGTTTAAGTAGTTCTAAGTTCTAGGGGACTGATGACCTTAGAAGTTAAGTCCCATAGTGCTCAGAGCCATTTGAACCATTTGAACCATACCACGTCGTGTTGTGGCACTTCTACGTGCTCGCGGGCCCCCTATACGATTTTAGACAGGTGTACCAGTTTCTTTGGCTCTTCACTGTATCAGTGACATAGTAGTTAACGTCGGAAGTGGCGCGAGGCTTTTCGAAGATGATGCTGTAGTATACAGACAAGTCGCAACGCTAGAAAACTGTAGTAACATGCAGGAAAAACTGCAGAGGATCGAAGCTTGGTGCAGGGAGTGGCGCTTGAACGTCAGCGTAAACAATTGGAACGTTTTGCTTACGCGTAGACACAAAGACCCATTGTTGTATGATTACAGGATTGCAGAACAACCAATGGAAGCGGTTACTACATAAATTACGTAGGACTATGTATACGGAGCGATTTGAAGTGGAAGGATTACATAAATGAATCGTGGGCAAGGCAGATGCCAGACTGAAATATGCTCAGCAAATGTAACCAACAAAGGAGGTAGCTTACAAAACGCTAGTTCGACCAATATTTGAATATTGCTCGTCAGTCTGGGATTCGTGCAAAAGAGAATTGATAGAGCAAATGGAGAAGAGCCTAACAAAAGCAGCACGTTTCGTTACGAGTTTATTTAGTAAGCACGAAAGAGTCGAAGAGATGCTCGATCACTCCAGTGGCAGACGCTGCAAGAGAGGCGTTCTGCATCACTGTGTTCACTGTTGAAGTTCCAAGAGTGTGGGTTCCTGGAAGAGTCAAACAATATATTACCTCCTTCTACGTGTAGACTTAGAGAAAGCTTTTGACAATGTTGACTGGAATACTCTCTTTCAAATTCTAAAGGTGGCAGGGGTAAAATACAGGGAGCGAAAGGCTATTTACAATTTGTACAGAAACCAGATGGCAGTTATAAGAGTCGAGGGACATGAAAGGGAAGCAATGGTTGGGAAGGGAGTAAGACAGGGTTGTAGCCTCTCCCCGATGTTATTCAATCTGTATATTGAGCAAGCAGTAAAGGAAACAAAAGAAAAATTCGGAGTAGGTATTAAAATCCATGGAGAAGAAATAAAAACTTTGAGGTTCGCCGATGACATTGTAATTCTGTCAGAGACAGCAAAGGACTTGGAAGAGCAGTTGAATGGAATGGACACTGTCTTGAAAGGAGGATATAAGATGAACATCAACAAAAGCAAAACAAGGATAATGGAATGTAGTCGAATTAAGTCGGGTGATGCCGAGGGAATTGGATTAGGAAATAAGACACTTAAAGTAGTAAAGGAGTTTTGCTATTTGGGGAGCAAAATAACTGATGATGGCCGAAGTAGAGAGGATATAAAATGTAGACTGGCAATGGCAAGGAAAGCGTTTCTCAAGAAGAGGAATTTGTTAACATCGAGTATAGATTTAAGTGCCAGGAAGTCATTTCTGAAAGTATTTGTATGGAATGTAGCCATGTATGGAAGTGAAACATGGACGATAAATAGTTTGGACAAGAAGAGAATAGAAGCTTTCGAAATGTGGTGCTACAGAAGAATGCTGAAGATTAGATGGGTAGATCACATAACTAATGAGGAAGTATTGAATAGGATTGGGGAGAAGAGAAGTTTGTGGCACAACTTGACCAGAAGAAGGGATCGGTTGGTAGGACATGTTCTGAGGCATCAAGGGATCACCAATTTAGTATTGGAGGGCAGCGTGGAGGATAAAAATCGTAGAGGGAGACCAAGAGATGAATACACTAAGCAGATTCAGAAGGATGTAGGTTGCAGTAGGTACTGGGAGATGAAAAAGCTTGCACAGGATAGAGTAGCATGGAGAGCTGCATCAAACCAGTCTCAGGACTGAAGACCACAACAACAACATACGTGTATGTCGCGGAATGACCGTGAAGATAAAATCAGAGAGATTCAGGCCCTTAAAGACGCTTACCAGCATCGTACTTCCCACGAACCATTCGTTACTGGGACGGGACAGAGGTGCGCAGGTAGAGGCCCGCGTTCCTGCGGCTGGAAAAGGAAACATGTGAAGTGATTCTGGTACACAAAGTAACCTCGGCCAAACCAGACGGAACATTGCGGAATATGCATGTAGGTGCAGATAAAGATGTTAATGGATTTATGGAAATAATTTCCTGGCTTCTGTGTTTAATATTGATTAGAGTGATTAAAACTGTTCAAAATGTGTTATGGAAGTAGCATATTTTGGTTTATTTTCCTCAAAGTAAAACTCAGGGCCAGTATTCAGTTATAGGAATATAAGGCACGCTCCAAATCCATCATAATATTGATCGACATTATTGAATTAAGTCTGAACCAATAAGGTCCTTCCCTCCCCAGTTTCTCACGTTGTTGTGCAGCCATGCCAACTGGGTTGAAGAAATGGTAACTATATGACTCCGTGTTTCGGTGTGCTGCACTCCACAGAATTCGAGATGATGCAAACTCCGGGTGCTCACATATTTTTCGGTTTAGGAATTTCACACTTTTCTACTTTTTGATAGCGTAAAAAAATGTTCTATAAAAGATAAAAAAGCAAGTATTTCCAGTTTCAAGATATGTGAAATACAGGGTATGGCAGCATGTAGTTCATAGTGGAGGAAACGTTTGTACCTTGGTCAGCTCAATCGCCACTGAAGCGAGTGAAACTTTGGAACGTTTCTACGACTCTGACGTTGACGCTGAAATTTACGAGACCTTTCTCGGCTCAGAGGTGGTGCGGGTTAAGCAATTCGTTGCCATTCCTGCTAGTCATTTGAGGGTAGTTTTCTTGTAGCCTTTCTTCATGAATTGGCTTGTTACTAGGAAGATCAATAATTCCCTGAAACTTTGTTGCTGGCCCTTTGCCTGGCGAATGGAACTGGTGGTGATGATGATGATGATGATGAATGGTTGATGTGATGGTCGTCTGGTGGCAATAAAAAGCTAGGGTCTCTTGGCAGGGAGATTTAACACCCGGTGTGGGGCAGCGGGTTGAAATTAATGTTGTTATTCAATAAAAATGTTTTGTTTGTAATGTAGAAATTATGCACTTCCCTGCCGATTAACCATATGTGGGGCGGCGGGTGGATTTATCGTTATTTAAAATGTTCCTATTATTTATGCTGTCTTTTGCCGTTCTCAACACTGGCTCTCTAACTACAATATTGGCAACCAGAAAGTGATTAGCAAAACGTGAAGCCTGTAATTAGAATTCCTAGTACCCACTTTATCTGAGAAATACACTTATAGCTACAGCTTATAGCTCTGAGGAATTAGGAGATTGTCTGGGTTTTATAATCAAAAACGATAGTGAAAAAAAAAACGTTTTCTATATTCGGAAAGTCACAAATGAAAAAAAAGAAGAATCCACACAATCTAACTAACAGAGCAGTTCAGAGTCTAATGCGCTGATGCAACTATAACTGTCCAATTTAAATGTTTAAGCGAATGCTTGCCATAATTTGATGATAATGTTCATCAAACGCCACGCTAAATAATGGTAGAATGTCTGTCCCGCGACGGCACGTGAAAATATGACATACGCAAACTGAAGACAGATCATTAAAGTCAACCCCGAATTAACACTTCACTCGTAAACGATTTCATGGTTACGCGTATCCCAAGTAACTTAATACGGCATCCGAGGCTGTTTATAGCAATGATACAGACGCAACGCGACTCCCGACACGGGTTGTGTGCTATTCAGCGTCTGGAGAGAACTGGGGCCTTGCATCCTCGCGCAGCGTTCTTATACATAAAGCCGCGGTGCGGACGGCTAAGGGAACGCCTGATCAAATCGGCTCCCCCGACTAGCCGCTGGGCTAGTAATGCACCACATTAAGTTATTGAATAGATCATAGCTTCTTTTGCTGATGGCAGATGAAGCTCTCAATTTAAATACGCAAACAGCACACAGGTAAGTAATCATAATAAACGTTTAACGTGGCTAAGTTAAATATATTGGGCGAGAGAATTAATTTAATTATACTGCACGCAGTAGACGAGCTCTGAACTTGCCCTTTGGAGATACGCTATCGCTATAGTTTTATAGTTATTCAAATGAAACTTCTCACATCTTTATGGTTATAGCGGATCTCCACTCTACTTAAATATAAACATCCTAGCCTTATTTATTAGCCTACTTAATCTATCTTGCTTCCTTAATTTTTAAGACAAAAATCAGAAAATTATGAATTTCAACTAAAATCTTAATTTGTGAGATGCAAAGTACTGTTTCTATTAAATTATTATGGAAAAGGAATCTAAATATAAATTTTTAAGTCTCTAGCTCTTTTCTGTTGCGCCAATGATTTTTACAGAAAAACGTCCAAATTTCGGAAATGGTTAAAGTTATTAAACTGACATTCAACACATGTTGATTTAGTATTACTCCTGACATGCTAGAAACGTTTTAGGTTATTTGCTTGATTTTTAAAGTATTGCGCAACATTTATGACGTCAGAGCTAGTTACAGCGGACTCGGCTGGCACACAATGTAAAGACTGATGAGAATTTTATAAGGCGTGAGTAGGCTGCTTCCCTACACCGGCCTGGTTCCTTGGCTTCTCCTTCTTCTTTTTCTTCTTCTTTCTTCTTCTTCTTCCTTGAAGGCTTTCCGAGCGACTGCTCGAAAATTTCGTCTGGGATGGCCTCTTCCTCATCATGGTTGGTCTTTGCTTCGTCACGGTTAGCTCCTTCAGCGTCATATTCGATGTTGATCAGGTATTCCCATCCAGTAATAGCGAAAACGGCACGGAAATTGACGATTTTCATTATCTCCAGTGGGCGGATGTTGAGCAATGTTCTCCATGGGAGAATGGATAGGACTGATGATGGAACTCGGTTTTGGTTGGTCAGCTGCAGTGAACAGGTAAGGGTTGAGGAAATCGGGATAGGTACTGTTCTAAGGCCTCGGTACATTCACTAGTACTTAACGCAATCTCTATACGTACAATGCATTGGAGGTAGTAGAAACGTTGCACTGAGTTCTTTGAATAACAATTCTCTGTTGTTACCCACTGGCTTTTCACGAGAAGAACGTCGCTTTGCTTACAAAGATTTGCACTTTAAAAACACGGAAATCTCTGTGGTACTTCAGTTACGGGCTCTACTGAAGTGTATGATTCTAGCAGCGCGCCTCTGCCAGCCACTGTTGCTATGCTTACTTGACAAGGGCTCCAAACTCTCGAGCATTACTGTGGAACGGATTGGACTGTCGTCTTGCCTGTTGTTCCGTGAACCGCTGCCCTGCACTTTCTCAGAATTCTTCCAGAAAATATCTTCCACTCGCATTCCTTGCTGCTAACTTCACATTTGCGTTCTATTTTATACCATTTTATAATATTACCTCAGGTATTCAAACGATATTACCGGCTCTAATTACCTACCACTGACCTAATAGTCGGATATTATCAGGATCTTCCAGTTGTGAGGATTATGGTAGCTTTAACTTGCATTTAAGAACAGCCGTCATGCATTACACAAATTGAGAATTTCCTTCTAATCATCGAATTATTAAACTTCGTGTTCGTATTGCTACTAAACGTTTTACTACCAGGGCGTATTTGAAATGAGGGCTGATGGAAATGCATTGGGAGTATGGGAAAGATCTCGTGCTGATATTTCTTGAGTTGGTGAAGGCATGCGATAGTCTCCCCAGAGAAGAGCTTGGGAGACATTGGAGAGGAAGAAAGGTGGGAAACAAGCAACTGAAGAATCACAACAAACAATTGAAGTTCAAGCCATTTATGGCAAAAGCTTCAGCTGTGTCCAGACCCAAATTGGAAGCACTAACTGGTTTAGGAATGTTGCGGGTTTGAGACAAGGAAGTGCGGTGTCACGAGGAGTATTTATAATGGTGATGGAGGAAATAGTGAAAGAGGCAAGACGAGCTCATAGAGGGAGGGAGACGACACTGTGCTGTGGGGAATAAACAGTAAGGAAGTGCAAGAACAAACTGCTTAACCACTGTATTTATGAATATTATGTTGCCATACACCTTTCGGCCTTACGCCTGTCTCAGAGGCGCAAAATATCTATAACACATTCTTAGGTAAAAGGAAAGTGAATTTGTCAAACATGGATACGAAGTATCCTATATTATTTGATGTCATCCAAGTATCATTTTACCTAAGAATGAGTTACAGATATTTTGAGCCTTTGAGTATTGGGTAAGTCCGAAACGCGTAAGACAGTATAAAATTATTAAATACAGTGGTCAAGACTAACATCAGTTTTTAAGTGCCGCAACACTACACAAGGCATGTATGCATTTTGTTGGTACAACTAGAGAAATGTGGCATAAAACTTGTGTGGAGAAAAGTAAGACTATAGGGGTAACCAAAGTAGACAGAGAAGGGCAAGGAGAATTAAAATTAAAGAGCAACTTCAAATATTTAAGAGGTAATATATTGCAGAATGCAAGGATGGAGGTAGAAGTTAGCAAAGGCTACAGAGAACAATGTAATTTATTAGCGCGTGAGGAGCTAAATCTGAGGACGGAGGTGTCAGTGAAACATAAGGACGTACTTTACATCCACACTGAGATAAGTTTAAGAGACCTGGGCAATGACGAGAAATCTATGCAACTAAAATGAAATTCCTAACATATATGTTAGCGAAAACGAGGAGAGTCGGCATGAGAAAAGAGGATGATAAGAAGGAAATTACAACAGAAAAGTTGAATGGTAGGATTGAGACGAGAAGGTTGAATGAACATGTAAAGAGAATGGAATATGGAATGATACCACAGTTAATCTTGGAGACCAAATCTGAGGGCAAGAGGGAGATCTAGAGTAAGATAGATCGACTCGATCAAGACTAATTTCATAAGAAGAAATGTGAACTGGAACAAAATAGTTACAGAAGAAGGATGGTAGAGAAACAGGGGAAAGTGGAAAAATACCGACCCGGTCTGATGCTCGATAAAGGGGAAACAAAAGGTGCCGACGAGCAATTTTTACTTTCCGAAGGCGATGGGGCAGTGGTGAAAACATTGTCGTCGTATATTGATTTATGTTCTCAGTAATTCCTTAAATCACTTAAGGCGAATGCTGGGCTGGTTCCGTTGAAAGAGAACTGTTGATTTCTTTCCCTTCACAAATCCGACCAAGTGCTGCACGCTGCTAACCTTCATTGTTCATAATTTCTTCCTCTCCGGATTTCCCACATTCCACGCTTTCTTTCAGTCGTAAATGGCTGCGCTTCAGACGTGCTTGTCCAGAAACGTCTTGCTTAGCTCCATGTCGATAGACTAATAAGCCAAAACATTATGACCGCTACCCACTGCGAGTCTGAAGGCAGCCTGATGGCGTTGCAGGCACAAGACGTGGTAAGGAAAGCATTCCAGCTGAGCAGGTGAAAATGGGAAGTCATTTTACCGACGATACGGACCGAAAATGGGGAAATCCACGGACATAAGCGAGTTTGACAAAGGGCGGAGTGTTGTGATCTGGTGCCTGGGGACAGGCACCTCGGAAATGGAGAAACTGGTCGGCTATTCGAGTGCTGATCCGGTCAACATTTATGGAAAGCTGTTGAAGAACAATGAAAAACAACATTGTGTCCTTCGTCCAGAAACTGGAAAAAAAATGGAAATTTGTGGTAAGATCTTATGGGACCAAACTGCTGAGGCTTCGGTCCCTAAGCTTACACACTACTTAACCTAACTTAAACTAACTTACACTAAGGACGAAACACACACACACCCTTGCCCGAGGGAGGACTCGAACCTTCGACGGGGGGAGCAGCGCCAACCGTGACATGACGCTTGAGACCACGCGGCTACCCAACACGGCACAGAAAGTGGAGGATAAGTAGCGATCTGTGGTAGATCTAACCACAGAGCATAGTGCTAAGTCGGAATCAGTGATTGACAGCACACCGTTTTGGCCCACGGCACACAGCCCCTACCTGTTCCCATGTTGAACCTACGACATAGTCAAGTACGATTGTAGTGCGCACGAGATAATCGAATCTGGATCGTGGATCCACGATATCCTGTCGCCTTATCGGATGAATGACGTTCCACGATAACACAGGTCGATGGTCGCGTCCTGTTATGCCGTCATACAAGCGAATGGCTGCTGGAACCATGCACCGCACCATGGACTTACGCCGACGGGGGCAGTATTATGCTACTGGAAATACTCACCTGGTCTTCCACAGGTACTTTGATAGTAACACAAGGCACTATATCATCTGTGGACGACATGAATATTACTGCGAACCACCGGCATCCCTTCATGTTTGATGTCTTTCCCGATGGCGAATATATTCTTATCAGAATAACTACTCGTGTCACAAGACTACAATGTGCTACAGAGATTAGGGGAGCGTGATACTGAATTCATGTTGATGTCTTGGCCACCAAATTGGCCTGATTTCTATGTGACAGAATTCACCTGCGACGCTATTGGGTGCCAGCATGGCGTCCACAAGCCACCGTCCCCTATGTTACGAGGATTGGGTGACTTGCTCGTAGGCAATTGGTGCCTCATACCTCCGGAAACCCACCGAGGACTTGTGGAATTCATGCCACACAGAGTCGTGGTTTTACTGTGTTCGTAATGTGACGCAACTCTCAATTAAACAGGTGGTCATCATAAGAAATGAAAAGCACTAGTTAGCTTTTGTTCCACAATTTTACTTTTATTGTGTTAACCGGTTTTCGGCTTACAAGGCCACCTTCAGTCATTTACTGACTGTTGTCACCAAAGAAGCTACAATGTTTGTGAACGATATTGGAAAAAAAGTTACACATCAAGATTTAAGCAGAAACGTACAGTGAATAACATCTTTGACAGTGTGGTGGTAATGCAACGTAAAAAGTAAAACATCGAATAGCAAATAAATATAAAGGGAGTCAACAGGAAAAAACTTTAATGCAAAGCTGAAACATCAGGCTACATAACAGTTTATATTAATAAACGAAACCAATAAAATAAATTAAAATTAGTACTTGGAAAGGTTACTTCACGAGGTGTGATACACAAACCAATTTAAAGAAAGAATTATCAGTGTAACTATAGAATATATGACGAACATAAGCAATATCCATAAGATGTTCCTGGTATATTCTGTAGTTAAATTGAAGATTCTTACTTTAAATTTGATTGTGTATCACTCTTCTGTTTTATATCTCCTTAATTAACATTGTCAAGTACTAATTTAATTTTATTTTATTGGTTTTGTTCATTAATATAAAATGTGATGTAGCTTGCTGTTCCAGTTTTGTGTTTAAGTTTTTTCCTGTTTACTCTGTTTATATTTATTTACGGTTCAACATTTTACTTTTTAAATTGCGTTATCACCACAATGTCAAAGATGTTATTTACTGTACGTTTCTGCCTCAGTCTAGATGTTTAACTTCGTCTCAAATGTCGTTTAGAAACCTTCTTTGGCTACAACAGTGAGTAAAGGTCTGAAGGTAAGCTTGTAAGCCGAAAACCAGTTTACACAATAAAAATAATACTGTAGAACAAAAGCAAAGTAGTGCTTATTTCTTACAATGTTGTTCTACCAAGAACCAACGGAAGATTTTGTTAACAGGTGGTCATCAGTGTGTCTAACGACAGCGAAGTTTTTGCTTTAGAGAACCCTTTCTCCATTCCTTCCGTTACATTTTACTGATATTCAGTAATCACACTTCCAATTTAACTCATTTTTTCATTTTTTTTCCTCGTGTGTGCTCTACACTTTTGTAGTGTAACAAATCTGTCTGATTTCTCATTCTACTTCCACTTCTCAATTTCTTCTTAGCTTTATTTACAATTCTCTATCTTTCCACCAACTCATAGCTTACCTATTCAATTCAAAAGTTCCTCCAAGTTCACCGTTTCTTCTACTGAAGAGCTTTTCTATTCTGAGCAGTTTACCAGATTTTGGGGTGTTCAGCTTTTGCTGGACTGCTCTCATAGCAAAATGAGAAGCGTGATTGTCAGCGATGACCGAAAAGGTATATCAGCTAATAAAGACCCATGCAGGGCGGAAAGACCAGCACTTAACAACCTTTGCTGGTTACTATCTGTATCCCGCTTGCGTTCTTGCGTTGCAGTTCCACGGAAAGAAAAAAAGTGTTTGGTTTTATAATCTGTTTACTTAAGTGCTTTTGAATAGACAATATTTTCGGTTTTTTCGTCGTTGCGTACACGGATAAGTCAACGGTTTCCCGACTCGTAAACAAGCCACACACAGTTGTCCATGCGACAAGCATGGAATTTCCAAATTTAGGCCACGCACTTGCAGTGATCACAATTAACACCACTAACTACGCCACGCATTTGACAGCAAATACTATAAATACTAGTTTCGTCAAGACAACGTACAAAATATTTTACCTACGGTTAACCACTACACACTATACCTGGATAATGTATAAAACTTCATTTCTTTGCGCAAAATCAACAATATTATGACAGCAGTACTGTTATAAGTATTTTTTGAGGTCCCTTCACATATTACATGCTTGAATTGAATACGCGGGAACCCTGCTGCAAAAATACATAAAAACACGCCCGTATCAGACTGCAACGTTGTGTCAAAATTTCAGATCAGTCGATCAAGAACATTTCCAGATTTGCTATTAAGATCAAACGAGTAGAAAATGCAGGTGCTCCCAAAGGCAAATCTCGGAAAGTTCTTGATCGACTGATTTGAAATTTTGACACAACGTTGAATTTGAACACGCCCAATGTTTTAAATACTTTTCTAAAAACGTTTGCGAAATGTGTTGCAAATAGCTTTAGTAGTAAAGAAACAATCACACAAAACGTCATGTGTGACGCTGCATCTCAATGTTTGTGACTTCATATCTCCTGGAGTATGTGTCGTACAGAGATATAAATTTGCCAGCACATTCGTTGATACATATGGATAATATATACAAAATATGTTGCGAACAGAGTTGAAATTAACGAAGTTACGTCTAGCCTGATGCGGCATTTTTACGGCATGTACAGCGGAAATGTAGTAAGCGATAACCTTTTTTTCCTTTCATCATTTTTTAGTGAGTCTCAGAGAAAATTTTTCGTAAAGGTTTAAAATTTTAGATTATGTTAAGTTTGTTGCCATTCGCTAAAAGCTCTCATTCTCAAACAGGAGTTGCATAAATCTCAGTATTTTCGCGCCGTGGCAACTCGTTGTTTTGTTTATGACGTTATGTCACCTACAATGTGTGTCATACTCTCTATTTTTTTTGGGGGGGGGTGAGGGGGTTGGTGGCGGGGGGAAGGTTACGAACTTCAAGGTAACATAAATTTTTATTTGTGTAGTTAGATTGGCTACAGGATACTTAATAAGGTAGCATCAGCATAGATTAATACGATTGTATACACGGCCTCATTTGTAGCATGGGGTCCTCTTTCCACTTTTTTTTGGTTCCCTTCACGAAATGTAATAACACCGAAGCGCTCCCCCCTTACCTGTTTCCCATTTCCTGTACACCTGAATCCCCGTAAACGCGCCGGCGGGCATTCCCTAAGAAATACGGCTTCCGTCTAGCTCGGTTCGGGTTACGCCCCGACACGGGTCGTGGAATCTCCTGAGTAAACTTCTTACTGAAAATGGAAACCTGCTAAATAAAAACGGAGGGCGTCATTCTTCGTAACGCTGTCGTGAATGCACGGGTCTTCGGAATTTCTTTCATGCCAGTTGTGTGCGCAGGGGTGCAGTCTGATCTCCTCTTTTGTGTGTCGCCTGTCTATCAAGGGCGCGCACGCCCTTCGAGGTAGGGCGCGCACCCTCCGAGGGTCGCTGCCCTCGCAGCGAAGGGCAGCCGACAGTCAGTCTCCCGTGCGCAGAACACTTGTCGCCTACTAAAGTTTGTTAACCCGCTGCTGACACCTAAAGACGACTTTTTATATCATTGTGGTATACAAAACTTCACTTTTAACGAAACTGAGGCCTTGTAACCTAGGTGGTATACAAAAATTCCCGAAGTTTGAATGTGGCGCACGAATAGTTACGGGTTCATTGAAATACCGCTAGGTATCCTCCCATACATCTTTCTTTAATCAGTGTAGCAGTGTGGTAACTCGCAGCGAGACGAACGATTTGGTTACATATTAGCGAGCCTATTACCATTGTCGTCTTTCCGGGAGCGTGCGGTATAGCTACGGCTGATCAGAAAGAACAGAGTGTTTTCATGAAGTTTTTGTTTTCAATGTGTGGGAACCGCTGCA